>NW_027507870.1:2677246-2904746 GCF_037356315.1 Lithobates pipiens | reverse complement strand
GGTTCTTCGGGGGTGAATTCTGGGTTCTTTATGGGAGCCTTCTGGGTTTTTTGGGGGTGCCTTTTGGGTTCTTCGGGGGTGCCTTCTGGGTTCTTCAGGGTTGCCTTCTGGGTTCTTCAGGGGTGCCTTCTGGGTTCTTTAGGGGTGCCTTCTGGGTTCTTCAGGGTGCCTTCTGGGTTCTTAGGGGATGCCTTCTGGGTTTTTCAGAGATGCCTTCTGGGTTCTTTAGGGGGTACCTTCTGGGTTTTTCAGGGGTGTCTTCTGGGTTATTCAGGAGTCCATTCTGGGTTCTTCAGGGGTCCCTTCTGGGTTTTTCAGGGGTCCCTTCTGGGTTCTTCTGGGGTGCCTTCTGGGTTCTTTGGGGGTGCCTTCTGGGTTCTTCAGGGGTACATTTCGGGTTTTTCGGGGGTGGGCCTTTTAGGTTTCTCAGGGGTGCCCTCTGGATTCTTTAGGGGTGCCTTCTGGGTTCTTTAGCAGTACCTTTTGGGTTTTTCAGGGATTTCTTCGGGGGTGCCTTTTGGGTTTTTCAGGGGTGTCATCTGGGTTCTTCTGGGGTGCCATCTGGGTTATTCAGGAGTCCCTTCTGGGTTCTTCTGGGATGTCTTCTGGGTTCTTCTGGGGTGCCATCTGGGTTATTCAGGAGTCCCTTCTGGGTTCTTCTGGGATGTCTTCTGGGTTCTTCAGGGTTGCCTTCTGGGTTATTCAGGGGTTCCTTGTGGGTTTTTCAGAGGTGCCTTCTGGGTTCTTTAGAGATGCCTTCTGGGTTCTTTAGCAGTGCCTTCTGGGTTCTTTGGGGCTTCCTTCTGGGTTCTTCAGGGGTGCCTTTTGGGTTTTTCAGGGGTCCCTTCTGGGTTTTTCAGGGGTCCCTTCTGGGTTCTTCTGGGGTGCCTTCTGGGTTCTTTGGGGATGCCTTCTGGATTCTTCAGGGGTGCCTTTCGGGTTTTTTCGGGGGTGGGCCTTTTGGGTTTCTCAGGGGTGCCCCCTGGGTTCTTTAGGGGTGCCTTCTGGGTTCTTTAGCGGTACCTTCTGGGTTTTTCAGGGATTTCTTCTGGATTCTTCGGGAGTGCCTTTTGGGTTTTTCAGGGGTGCCATCTGGGTTCTTCTGGGGTGCCTTCTGGGTTATTCAGGGGTTCCTTCTGGGTTCTTTAGAGATGCCTTCTGGGTTCTTTAGCAGTGCCTTCTGAGTTCTTCGGGGCTGCATTCTGGGTTCTTCAGGGGTGCCTTTTGGGTTTTTCAGGGGTGCCTATTGGGTTCTTCGAGGGGTGCCTTCTGGGTTCTTTAGGGGTGCCTTCTGGGTTCTTCAGGGTGCCTTTTAGGTTTTTCAGGGGTGCCTTCTGTGTTCTTTGGGGGGTGCCTTCTGGGTTATTCAGGGGTCCATTCTGGGTTCTTCTGGGGTACCTTCTGGGGTTTTCAGGGGTCCCTTCTGGGATCTTCTGGAGTGCCTTCTGGGTTCTTTGGGCATGCCTTCTGGGTTCTTCAGGGGTACCTTTCGGGTTTTTTGGGGGTGCCATCTGGACTCTTCTGGGGTGCCATCTGGGTTATTCAGGAGTCCCTTCTGGGTTCTTCAGGGTTGCCTTCTAGGTTATTCAGGGGTTCCTTCTGGGTTTTTCAGAGGTGCCTTCTGGGTTTTTCAGAGGTGCCTTCTGGGTTCTTTAGAGATGCCTTCTGGGTTCTTTGGGGCTTCCTTCTGGGTTCTTCAGGGGTGCCTTTTAGGTTTTTCAGGGGCGCCTTCTGGGTTCTTTGGGGGGTGCCTTCTGGGTTCTTTAGGGGTGCCTTCTGGGTTTTTTAGGGGTGCCTTCTGGGTTCTTTAGGGGTGCCTTCTGGGTTCTTTAGGGGTGCCTTTTGGCTTCTTCGGGTGCCTTCGGGTTTTTTTGGATTCTTTCTGGGTTCTTCGGGGTGCCTTCTGGGTTATTCAGGGGACCATTTTGTGTTCTTCAGGACTGAACCCGGCCTTATAATAATAGCTTGTGTGAGTACAATGCCACATCATATGTCAGAGCTCTATAAATATAAAATATAATAATTGTGTGATTGTATAGCACTATGGTATATGCCAGAGCTATATACAGTACATTTATAATAATAATAGTGTTCTCTGTACAGCACTACAGTATATACAGTAAATGCATAATAATAATATTAGTGTGCAACTGTGGGGGGACATTGGAGGGGTGAAATGGACTGTAGAGGAAGAGGATTTGTTCTGGAATGGGGAGGTTGTTCTGGGAGGGGGAAGGAATTATAAGGGGGGGTCTGGATTGGTGGATTGTGCTGGGAGGAGGAATGGGGGGTTGTGCTGGGGGGGGAGGGTTGGAGAAAAGGAGTATTTCTGCTGGAGGGGGGAATAGGGGGATCTGAGCGAGGATGGGGGTTTGAGTTTGTTCTGCAAAAAAAGAATTGAGGGCAAGGAGGATTACTGCAGAAAATGTATGTTGGATTGGGGGGGTGGAGAGGATTTCTGCAGGGAGGGAGAATTGAGGGGGAGAGGATTTGTGCTGGGAGGGAGAATTGAGGGGGTGGAGAGGATTTGTGTTGGGAGGGAGAATTGGGGGGGATTTGTGCTGGGAGGGAGAATTGAGAGGGGGGATGATTTGTGCTGGGGGGGGGGAGAATTGGGGGGGGTGGGGAGGATTTGTGTTGGGAGGGAGAATTGGGGGGGTGGAGAGGATTTGTGCTGGGAGGGAGAATTGAGGAGGGGAGAGGATTTGTGCCTGGAGGGAGAATTGGGGGGGGAGAGGATTTGTGCTGGGAGTGAGAATTGAGGGGGGAGAGGATTTGTGCTGGGAGGGAGAATTGAGGGGGGGAGAGGATTTGTGTTGGGGGGAGAATTGAGGGGGGATTTGTGTTAAGAGGAAGAAATGAGGGGAGAAGATTTGTGTTGGGAGGGAGAATTGGGGGGGTGGAGAGGATTTATGCTGGAAGGGAGAATTGAGAGGGGGAGGGGATTTGTGTTGGGAGGGAGAATTGAGGGGGGAGGTGGAGAAGATTTATGCTGGGAGGGAGAATTGAAGGGGGGAGAGGATTTGTGCTGGGAGGGAGAATTGATGGGGAGGGGTGTGGAGAGGATTTGTGCTGGGAGGGAGAATTGGGGGGTGTGGAGAGGATTTGTGCTGGGAGGTAGAATTGAGGGGTGGAGATAAATTGTGCTGGGAGGGAGAATTGGGGGGGTGTGGAGAGGATTTGTGCTGGGAGGGAGAATTGAGGGGGGGAGAGGATTTGTGCTGGGAGGGAGAATTGGGGCGGGGAGAGGATTTGTGTTGGGAGGGACAATTGAGGGGGGAGGTGGAGAGGATTTATGCTGGGAGGGAGAATTGAGGGGGGAGAGGATTTGTGCTGGGAGGAAGAATTGAGGGGTGTGGAAAGGATTTGTTCTGGGAGGGAGAATTGAGGGGGGAGAGGATTTGTGTTGGGAGGGAGAATTGAGGGCGGAGGTGGAGAGGATTTGTGCTGGGAGGGAGAATTGAGGGGGGAGAGGATTTGTGCTGGGAGGGAGAATTGGGGGGTGTGTGGAGAGGATTTGTGCTGGGAGGGGATTTGGAGAGGATTTGTGCTGGGAGGGAGAATTGGGGGTGTGGAGAGGATTTGTTCTGGGAGGGAGAATTGAGGGGGGAGAGGATTTGTGTTGGGAGGGAGAATTGAGGGGGAGGGGTGTGGAGAGGATTTGTGCTGGGAGGGAGAATTGGGGGTGTGGAGAGGATTTGTTCTGGGAGGGAGAATTGAGGGGGGAGGTGGAGAGGATTTATGCTGGGAGGGAGAATTGAGGGGGGGAGAGGATTTGTGCTGGGAGGGAGAATTGAGGGGGGAGAGGATTTGTGCTGGGAGGGAGAATTGAGGGGGGAGAGGATTTGTGCTGGGAGGGAGAATTGAGGGGGAGGGGTGTGAAGAGGATTTGTGCTGGGAGGGAGAATTGGGGGTGTGGAGAGGATTTGTTCTGCGAGGGAGAATTGAAAGGGGAGAGGATTTGTGTTGGGAGGGAGAATTGAGGGGGGAGGTGGAGAGGATTTGTGCTGGGAGGGAGAATTGAGGGGGGGGGAGAGGATTTGTGCTGGGAGGGAGAATTGAGGGGGAGGGGTGATGGAGAGGATTTGTGCTGGGAGGGAGAATTGAGGGGGGAGAGGATTTGTGTTGGGAGGGAGAATTGAGGAGGGAGGTGGAGAGGATTTGTGCTGGGAGGGAGAATTGAGGGGGAGGGGTGATGGAGAGGATTTGTGCTGGGAGGGAGAATTGAGGGGGGAGAGGATTTGTGTTGGGAGGGAGAATTGAGGGGGGGAGAGGATTTGTGCTGGGAGGGAGAATTGAGGGGGAGGGGTGATGGAGAGGATTTGTGCTGGGAGGGAGAATTAGGGGGGTGTGGAGAGGATTTGTTCTGGGAGGGAGAATTGAGGGGGGAGGTGGAGAGGATTTATGCTGGGAGGGAGAATTGAGGGGGGAGAGGATTTGTGCTGGGAGGGAGAATTGAGGGGGGAGAGGATTTGTGCTGGGAGGGAGAATTGGGGGTGTGGAGAGGATTTGTTCTGGGAGGGAGAATTGAGGGGGGAGAGGATTTGTGTTGGGAGGGAGAATTGAGGGGGAGGGGTGTGGAGAGGATTTGTGCTGGGAGGGAGAATTGGAGGTGTGGAGAGGATTTGTTCTGGGAGGGAGAATTGAGGGGGGAGGTGGAGAGGATTTATGCTGGGAGGGAGAATTGAGGGGGGGAGAGGATTTGTGCTGGGAGGGAGAATTGAGGGGGGAGAGGATTTGTGCTGGGAGGGAGAATTGAGGGGGGAGAGGATTTGTGCTGGGAGGGAGAATTGAGGGGGAGGGGTGATGGAGAGGATTTGTGCTGGGAGGGAGAATTGGGGGGTGTGGAGAGGATTTGTGCTGGGAGGTAGAATTGAGGGGTGGAGATAAATTGTGCTGGGAGGGAGAATTGGGGGGGGGGTGTGGAGAGGATTTGTGCTGGGAGGGAGAATTGAGGGGGGGAGAGGATTTGTGCTGGGAGGGAGAATTGGGGCGGGGAGAGGATTTGTGTTGGGAGGGACAATTGAGGGGGGAGGTGGAGAGGATTTATGCTGGGAGGGAGAATTGAGGGGGGAGAGGATTTGTGCTGGGAGGAAGAATTGAGGGGTGTGGAAAGGATTTGTTCTGGGAGGGAGAATTGAGGGGGGAGAGGATTTGTGTTGGGAGGGAGAATTGAGGGCGGAGGTGGAGAGGATTTGTGCTGGGAGGGAGAATTGAGGGGGGAGAGGATTTGTGCTGGGAGGGAGAATTGGGGGGTGTGTGGAGAGGATTTGTGCTGGGAGGGGATGTGGAGAGGATTTGTGCTGGGAGGGAGAATTGGGGGTGTGGAGAGGATTTGATCTGGGAGGGAGAATTGAGGGGGGAGAGGATTTGTGTTGGGAGGGAGAATTGAGGGGGAGGGGTGTGGAGAGGATTTGTGCTGGGAGGGAGAATTGGGGGTGTGGAGAGGATTTGTTCTGGGAGGGAGAATTGAGGGGGGAGGTGGAGAGGATTTATGCTGGGAGGGAGAATTGAGGGGGGGAGAGGATTTGTGCTGGGAGGGAGAATTGAGGGGGGAGAGGATTTGTGCTGGGAGGGAGAATTGAGGGGGGAGAGGATTTGTGCTGGGAGGGAGAATTGAGGGGGAGGGGTGATGGAGAGGATTTGTGCTGGGAGGGAGAATTAGGGGGGTGTGGAGAGGATTTGTTCTGAGAGGGAGAATTGAGGGGGAGAGGAATTGTGTTGGGAGGGAGAATTGAGGGGGGAGGTGAAGAGGATTTGTGCTGGGAGGGAGAATTGAGGGGGGGAGAGGATTTGTGCTGGGAGGGAGAATTGGGGGGTGTGTGGAGAGGATTTGTGCTGGGAGGGAGAATTGGGGGTGTGGAGAGGATTTGTTCTGGGAGGGAGAATTGAGGGGGGAGAGGATTTGTGCTGGGAGGGAGAATTGAGGGGGGGAGAGGATTTGTGTTGGGGGGAGAATTGAGGGGGGATTTGTGTTGGGAGGAAGAAATGAGGGGAGAAGATTTGTGTTGGGAGGGAGAATTGGGGGGGTGGAGAGGATTTATGCTGGAAGGGAGAATTGAGAGGGGGAGAAGATTTGTGTTGGGAGGGAGAATTGAGGGGGGAGGTGGAGAAGATTTATGCTGGGAGGGAGAATTGAGGGGGGAGAGGATTTGTGCTGGGAGGGAGAATTGATGGGGAGGGGTGTGGAGAGGATTTGTGCTGGGAGGGAGAATTGGGGGGTGTGGAGAGGATTTGTGCTGGGAGGGAGAATTGAGGGGGGAGAGGATTTGTGCTGGGAGGGAGAATTGAGGGGTGTGGAAAGGATTTGTTCTGGGAGGGAGAATTGAGGGGGGAGAGGATTTGTGTTGGGAGGGAGAATTGAGGGCGGAGGTGGAGAGGATTTGTGCTGGGAGGGAGAATTGAGGGGGGAGAGGATTTGTGCTGGGAGGGAGAATTGGGGGGTGTGTGGAGAGGATTTGTGCTGGGAGGGGATGTGGAGAGGATTTGTGCTGGGAGGGAGAATTGGGGGTGTGGAGAGGATTTGTTCTGGGAGGGAGAATTGAGGGGGGAGAGGATTTGTGTTGGGAGGGAGAATTGAGGGGGAGGGGTGTGGAGAGGATTTGTGCTGGGAGGGAGAATTGGGGGTGTGGAGAGGATTTGTTCTGGGAGGGAGAATTGAGGGGGGAGGTGGAGAGGATTTATGCTGGGAGGGAGAATTGAGGGGGGGAGAGGATTTGTGCTGGGAGGGAGAATTGAGGGGGGAGAGGATTTGTGCTGGGAGGGAGAATTGAGGGGGGAGAGGATTTGTGCTGGGAGGGAGAATTGAGGGGGAGGGGTGATGGAGAGGATTTGTGCTGGGAGGGAGAATTAGGGGGGTGTGGAGAGGATTTGTTCTGAGAGGGAGAATTGAGGGGGGAGAGGAATTGTGTTGGGAGGGAGAATTGAGGGGGGAGGTGAAGAGGATTTGTGCTGGGAGGGAGAATTGAGGGGGGAGAGGATTTGTGCTGGGAGGGAGAATTGGGGGGTGTGTGGAGAGGATTTGTGCTGGGAGGGAGAATTGGGGGTGTGGAGAGGATTTGTTCTGGGAGGGAGAATTGAGGGGGGAGAGGATTTGTGTTGGGAGGGAGAATTGAGGGGGAGGGGTGTGGAGAGGATTTGTGCTGGGAGGGAGAATTGGGGGTGTGGAGAGGATTTGTTCTGGGAGGGAGAATTGAGGGGGGAGGTGGAGAGGATTTATGCTGGGAGGGAGAATTGAGGGGGGGAGAGGATTTGTGCTGGGAGGGAGAATTGAGGGGGGAGAGGATTTGTGCTGGGAGGGAGAATTGAGGGGGGAGAGGATTTGTGCTGGGAGGGAGAATTGAGGGGGAGGGGTGATGGAGAGGATTTGTGCTGGGAGGGAGAATTAGGGGGGTGTGGAGAGGATTTGTTCTGAGAGGGAGAATTGAGGGGGAGAGGAATTGTGTTGGGAGGGAGAATTGAGGGGGGAGGTGAAGAGGATTTGTGCTGGGAGGGAGAATTGAGGGGGGGAGAGGATTTGTGCTGGGAGGGAGAATTGGGGGGTGTGTGGAGAGGATTTGTGCTGGGAGGGAGAATTGGGGGTGTGGAGAGGATTTGTTCTGGGAGGGAGAATTGAGGGGGGGAGAGGATTTGTGCTGGGAGGGAGAATTGAGGGGGGGAGAGGATTTGTGTTGGGGGGAGAATTGAGGGGGGATTTGTGTTGGGAGGAAGAAATGAGGGGAGAAGATTTGTGTTGGGAGGGAGAATTGGGGGGGTGGAGAGGATTTGTTCTGGGAGGGAGAATTGAGGGGGGAGGTGGAGAGGATTTATGCTGGGAGGGAGAATTGAGGGGGGGAGAGGATTTGTGCTGGGAGGGAGAATTGAGGGGGGAGAGGATTTGTGCTGGGAGGGAGAATTGAGGGGGGAGAGGATTTGTGCTGGGAGGGAGAATTGAGGGGGAGGGGTGATGGAGAGGATTTGTGCTGGGAGGGAGAATTAGGGGGGTGTGGAGAGGATTTGTTCTGAGAGGGAGAATTGAGGGGGGAGAGGAATTGTGTTGGGAGGGAGAATTGAGGGGGGAGAGGATTTGTGCTGGGAGGGAGAATTGAGGGGGGAGAGGATTTGTGCTGGGAGGGAGAATTGAGGGGGGAGAGGATTTGTGCTGGGAGGGAGAATTGAGGGGGAGGGGTGATGGAGAGGATTTGTGCTGGGAGGGAGAATTAGGGGGGTGTGGAGAGGATTTGTTCTGAGAGGGAGAATTGAGGGGGAGAGGAATTGTGTTGGGAGGGAGAATTGAGGGGGGAGGTGAAGAGGATTTGTGCTGGGAGGGAGAATTGAGGGGGGGAGAGGATTTGTGCTGGGAGGGAGAATTGGGGGGTGTGTGGAGAGGATTTGTGCTGGGAGGGAGAATTGGGGGTGTGGAGAGGATTTGTTCTGGGAGGGAGAATTGAGGGGGGAGAGGATTTGTGCTGGGAGGGAGAATTGAGGGGGGGAGAGGATTTGTGTTGGGGGGAGAATTGAGGGGGGATTTGTGTTGGGAGGAAGAAATGAGGGGAGAAGATTTGTGTTGGGAGGGAGAATTGGGGGGGTGGAGAGGATTTATGCTGGAAGGGAGAATTGAGAGGGGGAGAAGATTTGTGTTGGGAGGGAGAATTGAGGGGGGAGGTGGAGAAGATTTATGCTGGGAGGGAGAATTGAGGGGGGAGAGGATTTGTGCTGGGAGGGAGAATTGATGGGGAGGGGTGTGGAGAGGATTTGTGCTGGGAGGGAGAATTGGGGGGTGTGGAGAGGATTTGTGCTGGGAGGGAGAATTGAGGGGGGAGAGGATTTGTGCTGGGAGGGAGAATTGAGGGGTGTGGAAAGGATTTGTTCTGGGAGGGAGAATTGAGGGGGGAGAGGATTTGTGTTGGGAGGGAGAATTGAGGGCGGAGGTGGAGAGGATTTGTGCTGGGAGGGAGAATTGAGGGGGGGAGAGGATTTGTGCTGGGAGGGAGAATTGGGGGGTGTGTGGAGAGGATTTGTGCTGGGAGGGGATGTGGAGAGGATTTGTGCTGGGAGGGAGAATTGGGGGTGTGGAGAGGATTTGTTCTGGGAGGGAGAATTGAGGGGGGAGAGGATTTGTGTTGGGAGGGAGAATTGAGGGGGAGGGGTGTGGAGAGGATTTGTGCTGGGAGGGAGAATTGGGGGTGTGGAGAGGATTTGTTCTGGGAGGGAGAATTGAGGGGGGAGGTGGAGAGGATTTATGCTGGGAGGGAGAATTGAGGGGGGGAGAGGATTTGTGCTGGGAGGGAGAATTGAGGGGGGAGAGGATTTGTGCTGGGAGGGAGAATTGAGGGGGGAGAGGATTTGTGCTGGGAGGGAGAATTGAGGGGGAGGGGTGATGGAGAGGATTTGTGCTGGGAGGGAGAATTAGGGGGGTGTGGAGAGGATTTGTTCTGAGAGGGAGAATTGAGGGGGGAGAGGAATTGTGTTGGGAGGGAGAATTGAGGGGGGAGGTGAAGAGGATTTGTGCTGGGAGGGAGAATTGAGGGGGGAGAGGATTTGTGCTGGGAGGGAGAATTGGGGGGTGTGTGGAGAGGATTTGTGCTGGGAGGGAGAATTGGGGGTGTGGAGAGGATTTGTTCTGGGAGGGAGAATTGAGGGGGGAGAGGATTTGTGTTGGGAGGGAGCATTGAGGGGGAGGGGTGTGGAGAGGATTTGTGCTGGGAGGGAGAATTGGGGGTGTGGAGAGGATTTGTTCTGGGAGGGAGAATTGAGGGGGGAGAGGATTTGTGTTGGGAGGGAGAATTGAGGGGGAGGGGTGTGGAGAGGATTTGTGCTGGGAGGGAGAATTGGGGGTGTGGAGAGGATTTGTGCTGGGAGGGAGAATTGGGGGTGTGGAGAGGATTTGTTCTGCGAGGGAGAATTGAAAGGGGAGAGGATTTGTGTTGGGAGGGAGAATTGAGGGGGGAGGTGGAGAGGATTTGTGCTGGGAGGGAGAATTGAGGGGGGGGGAGAGGATTTGTGCTGGGAGGGAGAATTGAGGGGGAGGGGTGATGGAGAGGATTTGTGCTGGGAGGGAGAATTGAGGGGGGAGAGGATTTGTGTTGGGAGGGAGAATTGAGGAGGGAGGTGGAGAGGATTTGTGCTGGGAGGGAGAATTGAGGGGGAGGGGTGATGGAGAGGATTTGTGCTGGGAGGGAGAATTAAGGGGGGAGAGGATTTGTGTTGGGAGGGAGAATTGAGGGGGGGGGGAGAGGATTTGTGCTGGGAGGGAGAATTGAGGGGGAGGGGTGATGGAGAGGATTTGTGCTGGGAGGGAGAATTAGGGGGGTGTGGAGAGGATTTGTTCTGGGAGGGAGAATTGAGGGGGGAGAGGATTTGTGTTGGGAGGGAGAATTGGGGGGGTGTGGAGAGGATTTGTGCTGGGAGGGAGAATTGGGGGGTGTGTGGAGAGGATTTGTGCTTGGAGGGGGTGTGGAGAGGATTTGTGCTGGGAGGGAGAATTGGGGGGTGTGTGGAGAGGATTTGTGCTTGGAGGGGGTGAGGAGAGGATTTGTGCTGGGAGGGAGAATTGGGGGTGTGGAGAGGATTTGTTCTGCGAGGGAGAATTGAAAGGGGAGAGGATTTGTGTTGGGAGGGAGAATTGAGGGGGGAGGTGGAGAGGATTTGTGCTGGGAGGGAGAATTGAGGGGGGGGGAGAGGATTTGTGCTGGGAGGGAGAATTGAGGGGGAGGGGTGATGGAGAGGATTTGTGCTGGGAGGGAGAATTGAGGGGGGAGAGGATTTGTGTTGGGAGGGAGAATTGAGGAGGGAGGTGGAGAGGATTTGTGCTGGGAGGGAGAATTGAGGGGGAGGGGTGATGGAGAGGATTTGTGCTGGGAGGGAGAATTGAGGGGGGAGAGGATTTGTGTTGGGAGGGAGAATTGAGGGGGGGAGAGGATTTGTGCTGGGAGGGAGAATTGAGGGGGAGGGGTGATGGAGAGGATTTGTGCTGGGAGGGAGAATTAGGGGGGTGTGGAGAGGATTTGTTCTGGGAGGGAGAATTGAGGGGGGAGAGGATTTGTGTTGGGAGGGAGAATTGGGGGGGTGTGGAGAGGATTTGTGCTGGGAGGGAGAATTGGGGGGTGTGTGGAGAGGATTTGTGCTTGGAGGGGGTGTGGAGAGGATTTGTGCTGGGAGGGAGAATTGGGGGGTGTGTGGAGAGGATTTGTGCTTGGAGGGGGTGTGGAGAGGATTTGTGCTGGGAGGGAGAATTGGGGGTGTGGAGAGGATTTGTGCTGGGAGGGAGAATTGGGGGGTGTGTGGAGAGGATTTGTGCTTGGAGGGGGTGTGGAGAGGATTTGTGCTGGGAGGGAGAATTGGGGGGTGTGTGGAGAGGATTTGTGCTTGGAGGGGGTGTGGAGAGGATTTGTGCTGGGAGGGAGAATTAGGGGGGTGTGGAGAGGATTTGTGCTGGGAGGGGATGTGGAGAGGATTTGTGCTGGGAGGGAGAATTAGGGGGGTGTGGAGAGGATTTGTGCTGGGAGGGGATGTGGAGAGGATTTGTGCTGGGAGGGAGAATTGAGAGGGGGATGGAGGGGATTTGTGTTTTGGGATGGAGTGGTTGTGCCTGAGGTGGAGGATTTGTGCTGGTGGGGGTTTGTAGGGGTGGAACATGGGAGGGGGGGTACTATGCTTGAATGTGGGGGGAGATTTTTGCCAGGAGGGGGGGGCTTAAAGAGAATTTGTGCTACAACATATAGAAGAGGGTAGAATTTACTTTTGCAGGGCGGAGGGATTGGGAGGAGTTGTGTCGGGAGGGTGGATAAGGGGAAAGGAGGATTTGTGCTGGTGGGGATTTGGAGGGGTAGAAATGGGAGGGGGAGGGAGAGGAATTGTGCTGGGCTGGGATGGAGGTGAGGAGGGTTTTGGGGGGGGGGGAATCTGGGGAGGGATTTGTGCTAAAGGGGGAGAGAGAATTAATACTGGGAGGGGATTAGAAGATTTGGGCTGGAATGGGGGGGTTGTGCTGGGACGAGGGGGTGGGGGGGGTTGGAAGAGGATTTGTACATGGTGGCCAATCGGCTTCCAGGTTTTATTGTCAAAGCTTAATTGAACAAGCTGAAGTTAGAAGCTGATTGGCTGCCATGCAAAGGCCGCACCCGGTACCGATTGCTCCGTTTGCCGTATATCAGCCCCAAAGAATTCGCTTTCTATCTACTTTTATTGTGCGCAAAATGTATATGCAATGGCAGTGTACTGAGGTTTATGTGTGTCTGGGAGACTCCTGATTGTGGCCCCGCCTATCAAAGCACATTTATAGGATGCCCAGATTATGTTTAATTATGTCCCTTAAGCCCCTCCCACTTTTAACAGTTCAGCCACGCCCTCTGTTCACCGCTGCAAGGCGAGCAAAGCGCGCCACACGACTACCCTCCCCGGAGTGGCCAAAATGTGCTTCCGTTATTTTACAACCCGAGCAACGCCCCTGGCATTGAGATTGTTCCCGCCTGGCCGCCATGATTTACCCACGTGCGCTTTTTGGCGTAGCGCGCCGAGCACACCGCAAGTCGCTATCGCCCTGAAATGTCCCTCGCTGTAAAGTTGTGAGAAATGGTCTTTAGATGTAGCAAGTCCTCTTATATTACATTGTATCACATTGTATTGTATTATATTGTATCACATTGTATTGTATTATATTGTATTGTATCACATTGTATTGTATTATATTGTATTGTATCATATTGTATTGTGTCACATTGTATTGTATTATATTGTATTGTATTATATTGTATTGTATCATATTGTATTGTATTATATTGTATTGTATTGTATTATATTGTATTGTATCACATTGTATTGTATTATATTGTATTGTATTGTATTGTATTATATTGTATTGTATCACATTGTATTGTATTATATTGTATTGTATTATATTGTATTGTATTATATTGTATTGTATCACATTGTATTGTATTATATTGTATTGTATCACATTGTATTGTATTATATTGTATTGTATCATATTGTATTGTGTCACATTGTATTGTATTATATTGTATTGTATCACATTGTATTGTATTATATTGTATTGTATTATATTGTATTGTATTATATTGTATTGTATCACATTGTATTGTATTATATTGTATTGTATTGTATTATATTGTATTGTATCACATTGTATTGTATTATATTGTATTGTATTATATTGTATTGTATCACATTGTATTGTATTATATTGTATTGTATTATATTGTATTATATTGTATTGTATCACATTGTATTGTATTATATTGTATTGTATTATATTGTATTATATTGTATTGTATCACATTGTATTGTATTATATTGTATTGTATCATATTGTATTGTGTCACATTGTATTGTATTATATTGTATTGTATCACATTGTATTGTATTATATTGTATTGTATTATATTGTATTGTATTATATTGTATTGTATCACATTGTATTGTATTATATTGTATTGTATTATATTGTATTGTATCACATTGTATTGTATTATATTGTATTGTATCACATTATATTGTATTATATTGTATTGTATTATATTGTATTATATTGTATTGTATCACATTGTATTGTATTATATTGTATTGTATTATATTGTATTGTATCACATTGTATTGTATTATATTGTATTATATTGTATTGTATTATATTGTATTGTATCACATTGTATTGTATCACATTATATTGTATTATATTGTATTGTATTATATTGTATTATATTGTATTGTATCACATTGTATTGTATTATATTGTATTGTATTACATTGTATTGTATTATATTGTATTGTATTATATTGTATTGTATTATATTGTATTGTATCACATTGTATTGTATTATATTGTATTATATTGTATTGTATTATATTGTATTGTATCACATTGTATTGTATCACATTATATTGTATTATATTGTATTGTATTATATTGTATTATATTGTATTGTATCACATTGTATTGTATTATATTGTATTGTATTACATTGTATTGTATTATATTGTATTGTATTACATTGTATTGTATTATATTGTATTGTATTATATTACCGTACATTACATTGTGTTCTATTGTATTAAATGATATGACATTGTATCACATTGTACTGCATGTGTCGGTTCACACAGGCGACTGACAGGCTGCGCTCCATGCAGTGCAATGGAACCGTTCTAGACGGAGCGACTCAAGTCACCCCGACTTAGAAAAAGGTTCCTGTGCTACTTGGCAATTTTTTTTTTTTACCAAAAATATGTAGAAGAATACGTATCGGCCTAAACTGAGGGGAAAAAAATAAATTTTTATATATTTTTTGGGGATATTTATTATAGCAAAAAGTGAAAAATATTGAATTTTTTTTCAAAATCGTCGCTCTATTTTTGTTTATACCGCAAAAAAATGAAAAACCGCAGAGGTGGTCAAATACCGCCAAATGAAAGCTCTATTTGTGGAAAATAAATTACGCCAATTTTGTTTGGGAGCCACATCGCACGACCGCGCAATTTTTAGTTAAAGCGACGCAGTGCCGAATCGCAAAAAGGGCCTTTGGTCCTTTGGCTGCAAATTGGTCCGGGGGGGGGGGGGCTTAAGTGGTTAAAGAAGTCGTTCGCAAATCCGCACTGAGGTCGCGCTGTGCGGGGCGGATTCAGAGTCAGAAGACTTTGAAGCCGCCCAAGTGTGAATCGGCACTTACTGTATACAATAATGCATTATATTATTTTATATTACATTGTATTGTATTTATTATATTGCATTATATTATGTTATATTGGATTATAATATATTATATTGCATTATATTATATTGTGTTGTTTTTTCGATGGATGTGTGAAAAGATAACCATAATCTGTATGACGAAACAACTATGTTTTCTATATATATATTTATGTATGAATTTGTGTATGTCTGAACTTGCTTATGTTTCTATAATAATTTACAAAAAAATGTGATTGAAATATTGTGTTATATTGTATTATATTATATTATATTATAATTTTATTATAATATATGTTATGTTAAGTTATGTTGTGTTATAATTTATTACATTGTATCACATTGTATTGTATTATATTATATTATATTTTTATTACATTAAATTGCATTGTATTATATTATGTTATGTTATAATTTATTACATTGTAACACATTGTATTATATTATATTATATTATATTATAATTTTATTATATTAGATTGCATTGTATTATATTTTGTTATGTTATGTTGTGTTATAATTTATTACATTGTATCACATTGTATTGTATTATATTATATTATAATTTTATTATATTAGATTGCATTGTATTATATTATGTTATGTTGTGTTATAATTTATTACATTGTATTGTATTATATTATATTATATTATATTATATTTTTATTATATTAAATTGCATTGTATTATATTATGTTATATTGTGTTATAATTAATTACATTGTATCACATTGTATTATATTATATTATATTATAATTTTATTATATTAAATTGCATTGTATTATATTATGTTATGTTGTGTTATAATTTATTACATTGTATCACATTGTATTGTATTATATTATATTGTGTTAAGGTTTGTTATAGTATATTACCTTGTATCATATTGTATTGTATTATATTACATTGCATTATTTTATATTATGTTATATTATAGTATATTGCATTGTATTATATTATTATTATTATTATTATTATTATTATTATACACGATTTATATAGCGACAACAGTTTATGCAGCGCTTTACAATGTATAGGTGGGGCGGCAACACAATTTCAGTACAGTTCAATACAAAAGGTACAGGAGGGCACGGCTCGTAGAGCTTACATTCTAAAGGGAGGGGGTGGTTGTACAAAAAGTAATAGCAGCAGAGAATGATTTGATGGGGGGGGGGGTGGCTCGGGGACAGTTATTGTTAGGCTTCCCGAATAAATGAGTTTTCAGTGGACAGGGTAGGGGCTGATCGGACAGACCGGGGCAGGGAGTTCCAGAGGATGGGAGAGGCTCTGGAGAAGTCCTGAAGGCGAGCATGGGAGGAGGTAACAAGGGAGCTAGAGAGCCGGAGGTCCTGAGAGGAGCGGAGGGGTTGATTTGGGCGATATCTGCAGATGAGGTTGGTGATGTAGATGGGGGCGATGTTGTGGATGGCTTTGTATGTTATGGTTAGCATACAGTTTTATACGGTGGGGGAGGGGAAGGCAGTGAAGGGATTGGCAGAGAGGGGCGGCAGTCACAGATCGATTAGTGAGGTGTATTAGTCTAGCAGCAGCTTTCATAATAGACTAAAGGGGGAGGAGCCTGTGTAAGGGTCGGCCATTAAGGAGAGAGTTGTAGTAGTGAAGGCGGGAAATAATCAAGGAGGGAACGATTTGCTTTGTGGTGTTATTAGTCAGGAAGGTGGAATTCTGGAGATGTTGCGGAGGTGAAGGTGGCAGGATTTAGCCAGTGACTGGATATGGGGGCTGAAGGAGAGGTCAGAGTCAAGGATTACACCCAGGACCCTGGCATGTGTGGAGGGACCAATGGTTGTGGTGTTGATATTAATGGTGAAGTCACGGGGGGGGGGGGGGGGGGGGGCATGAAGGAGGAAATATAAGAAGCTCGGTTTTAGAAAGATTGAGTTGGAGGAAGTGGTGTGACCTCCATACTGATATGTCATTCAGTAAGTTGGAGATCTGTGAGGAGATGGAGGGGGTGAGTTGAGGAGTGGAGAGATAGATCTGGGTGTCATAGAGGTGGTATTGGAAGCCATGGAAGGTTATCAACTGGCCCAGGGAAGAGGTATAGAGCGAGAATGAAAATGGTGGGAGGGGCAAGAATTGTCCCCACCCACCATGTATGGGATGCTGGCAGACCAATTGTCGTTAAACAGTTAAAATACTTACCTATGATTGGTGGTATCAAACAGCAACGGTCCTGGCACGAGTTGCTACCTATAAAAACAAAAAAAATTGCATCACAAGCAGCAGTTACCGGGACAAGAAGAGAAGAAGACGTTGCTCTCCGGTAATAGCGTTATGGAGTCGTTGTTGCGGCAAGTTATTGAGCGGGCTGGCACTGAGGATGGCGAGCAGTGGTTGCGGTCTTGTTTGGCTATACCTGGAAATGATTCCCCGATTTCCTGCCTTCGTCCAGAACTGACCATCGTTTCGGACGGTCCTCCGGTGTTCGCTGCAGCTCCTTCCGTAGTGTCTCCGGATGTTCCGCCACCTGTGACTTCCTTTTCCTCCCGATGGGCTCCTCCTATTGACCCCGTGATGCCAGGTTCGTCGTTCGGAGATTTCCGCGCTGAATCGGCGTATTCTCCGATCTCGGAAGACGGCGCATGCGCAGTGGATCCGGCTATTACAAAAAAAAGGACAAGAAGACTGCCGCGAAGATTTGAATCTTCTGTCGTACAGATTCGTTCGGATGCAGATACCAATGCGAATACTTTGAAAAAGAAGAGGAAAACAAAACATTTAAATAGCAATATGCTGGACAAAGGTAATTCAGGGCCTAGCAACTCTGTGAGGGCTCAAAATACTGTTAGGGCTACTGCAGTTGATGTTGTTAAGGAGGTTGCTATGGCTACTATTCCAAATCACTCTGCTACATCTGCTGAACTGGCTGTCCCTTTGGATATTGTCCGTGATGTTGACACTGCTGTAGATCATGCCCCTGCTACTGTATCGAGAGGTGAGTCTTTGGATGCCTCTGTTCTACGTGAATTTGTTTGTAATATGTCAGCTTTATTTAAAAGAGTTTTAAATGACCCGGCTTCTTCTGCGTCTGACGATCAGTCTCAATTGGCGATGGTGTGGAAGGATAATGTGCATACGGTTAAAGATGCTAATGTATTACATAATGTCAATTTGTCGTCTGTTGATTTGTCTGTGTCTCCTTCCAATGTTCCTGTATGTTCGGTTCCTGAACCGTATTTAAAAGAGGTGCTTTCTTGTGAGCTGTCACCGCTGGGTTTTCATTTACCTATGGCTCTCAAGGAAAAAATATGGAGATGTGAATATGTTGATTTAATGACACTTTTGCCGTCTTTTAAAGAGCATCGTTCTGAAAAAAAGGACTTTGACAGATTGGATATTGAGAGACATCGGTCGAGCCCTCGCAATTTTCAAAATTGGTTGCAAGCCTTTTGTATATATGCGAGTGTAATGGGTGAAAGACGCTCAGATTTATGCTGCGGTATGTTCCAGCACGTTGACATTATTTTGGAGGCCTATAAGAATTTTCCAGGTTTGTCTTGGTTTTTTTATGACGAAGCATTTAGACAAAAACTTTCTATTCATACCTCTTTGAAATGGGGTATGAAGGATGTGGGTCTTTGGCTTAATCTTTTGTTACCCCAAAAACCTGCGGCTAAACCTTTGATACCTGTAATTGGACCATTTCGTAAAGGTTTATGTTTTCAGTTTAATGAGGGTCATTGTAAATGGCTCCAAAATTGTAAATACAAGCATGAATGTGCTCATTGTGCTGGTTTACACCCTGCGGTCCGTTGTTTCAAGAAACAAGTTCATAATGCGCCTTCCAATGTGAAGGATTCCTTTCTTAAAAGCGGTAACGCCAGTGATTTTGGAAAAAATGCTTCCGTGGCTGCTTCAGTATCCAGATCGCAAGAAGGCGGACATTTTGCTTGATGGTTTTAGTTTGGGCTTCCTTTTGCCTGTTTTTTCTGGGGAAGGTTGTACTGTTCATAGGAATTTGGCATCTGTTTCTACTCATGCAGAGATTGTTCGGAATAAGATTTATAAAGAAATTGCGGCCGGGAGGGTTTCTGGTCCGTTTTTTACGCCTCCGTTTATTAATTTTAGGATTTCTCCGTTGGGAATTATTCCTAAAAAAGAAAAAGGTACTTTCCGACTTATTCATCATTTATCTTACCCGGAAGGTATGTCGTTAAATGATGATATTGACCCTGAATTGTGTGCGGTATCTTATTCTTCTTTTGATGATGCTTTGATATTGATCAGAGGTGTTGGTCAATCAGCTTTGTTGGCAAAAGCTGATATAAAGTCAGCTTTTAGGCTTCTGCCTATTCGTCCTGCTGCCTTTAATTCTCTTGGATTTGTGTTTGATGATTTGTTCTTTTTTGATAAATGTTTGCCTATGGGCTGTTCAATTTCTTGTTTTTACTTTGAACTTTTTTCTTCTTTTTTAGAATGGGTCCTTCGTTTCACCTCTCATTCTAGTAATTGCTTGCATTACCTTGATGATTTTTTGTTTGTAGGGAGTGCGAATAGTTCTGATTGCCTGAATCTATTTAATCAATTCCGATTTATTTGTGACCTTTTTGGAGTACCATTGGCTGATGAAAAATCAGTGCTGCCATGTACGTGTTTGGAATTTTTGGGTGTTCAAATAGATACGGTACGTATGGAGTTCCGACTTCCTCTGGACAAGATTCTTAAAACTAGATTTTTGTTAGATTTTATTTTATCTAAGCGAAAAGTACAATTAAAGACTATTCAATCTTTATTAGGTTTGTTGGCCTTTGCGGCTAGGGTTATTCCTGTAGGGAGGGTTTTCTCTAGACGACTTTATCGGGCCATTTCTGGTGTTTCCTCGCCGAAACACTATATTCGAATTACTCGTGATATTCGGGGGGATTTATTAGTTTGGCAAGAGTTCCTGGTTTCTTTTAATGGATGTTCCCTTTGGCAATCGTCATTTTGTGAGGCTTCTGCACTCGATCTTTATACGGATGCTTCGGGTGGTGTTGGATATGGTGCTTTTTGGTGTGGTAAGTGGTCGGCTGAAATGTGGCACCCTTCCTGGTCTGAGCAAGGTTTTCTTCAAAATATCGTTCTTCTTGAGCTTTTTCCTGTTGTCCTTGCTTTGGAATTGTGGGGCTCTCATTTTCGGGACAAACGTATACTTTTGCATTCTGATAATAAAGGGGTTGTTTTTGCTATTAATTGTTTAGTATCTAAATCTTTACCTGTTATTTCTCTTTTACGTTATTTGGTTTTGCAATGTCTACGATTAAATATTTGGTTGAAAGCAAAATATGTGCGTGGTGTTCACAATGTGGTAGCTGATGCTTTATCTTGCCTACAGATCAGCAAATTTCGAGAGTTGGTTCCGGGTGCGGAGGCGACTGGAGAACCTTGTCCTCCTCGATTGTGGACGTTGGTCTGATGCAAATACAATCTGCTATTACACAATCTTTGGCCCCTTCCACGTGGGCATGTTACGAGGCCGCGTGGGGGTTTTGGTGTTCTTTTTTGTCCCTTTATGGTCTTGATTGTGCTTATATTTCAGAAGGTATAGTTTTAGCTTTTGTTAATTCTTTAATGTTAAAAAATTACTCATATTCTTATATTGTTAAGACTTTAGCTGGTGTCTCTTTTTTTCGTAAATTAAATGGCGGTTCTTCATGCACTTCATATTTTTCTGTTCAATTGGCTCTTAAAGGGTATCGTAAAAGATTTAAGGTGCCTGATAGAAGATTGCCTATATCTGTTGATATTTTGGGTAAGCTTTGCGCTGCCACTGACATAGTGTGTTCTTCCCCTTTCGAAGCTTTATTGTTTAAAGTGTCTTTTTGTTTGTGTTTTTATGGGGCTTTGAGAATATCTGAGCTTCTTCCTCCAAATAAGTCTTCTAGTTTGGGCATGGCAATGTCTTCGGTTCACCTTGATACTGGGGTTCTTCGTTTATTTTTGACCAAGAGTAAATCTGATCAATTGGTTCGTGGTCATTGGATCACTATTCGCTGTCATGAGAATGTCGAGATTTGTGCAGTTTCTCTAGCATTTTCTTATTTGACCTTGAGGCCCTCTTTTAACAAGCAGTTCTTGATCCATTCCGATGGTTCCCCATTGACTGTTTTTCAATTTAATGCTGTTTTCAAGCGGTGTTTGGTTTATCTGAAATTGGATCATCTGGCCTTTTCTTCCCATTCCTTTCGTATTGGCGCAGCTACTGCTGCGGCTAAATTGGGTATGTCTGCCAGTGATATTAAATGTATTGGTAGATGGCGATCTCAATGTTTTCGTACTTATGTTTGTCTTGATAATTCTGTTTAAATTTCAGATTCTCCATACATCGTGTGGATCTTCGGTCATTCCTTTGTCTATTGGGCCCATGAAAGAGCGGCTTCCAGATGCTATGGTCAGAATTTGGATTTCTCTTCGTCAAAAATTTTGTTACATTGGTATGGACAAAGGGGTATGAGATGGCATCATTTGAGAGGGGTATTTTCTTTCTTGCTTTCCAGATGGCCTATTCCGCATATTGTGGTTTTCCATTTGGCTGGGAATGACCTCGGTTGTATTAGAACTTTGGATTTATTAGCTAATATGAAGGCTGATTTACTTTTCTTTCATAATATGATGCCTGGCTGCGTTTTTGTTTTTTCCGAGGTCATTCCTCGCTTACAATGGTTTTCTCCTCCTTTTAGGTATTTTGAGAAAATGAGAAAGAAAATTAATCGATCTATTGCTAAGTTCATTCCAGTTATTAATGGTTTTGCTTACCGACACGTGGAGCTGGAGGGTGGTGTGCTAGGCTTTTACCGCTCTGACGGCATTCACCTGTCGGATATTGCTCTGGATATTCTTAATATGAATGTCCAATCTAGTGTGGAGTTGGCCGTGGGCCGGGTGGGGTGCCTTGCTTATGTTTCATAAGCTCGGCTTATGGGACTGTTTATTCTGTGTGCTTAAATGGCTTGAGCTTTAATAGCTAAGCTATGTTAATGTTGTTGAAATATTATTTGTGTTTTTTGACAAATTTATGCTGAATAAAATAAATATATATTGATTTATATTTAAACCTATAATAAAAAGGCCGCGGCCGTTTAACTCCACACATATTGGTTTGTTTATTTATTATTAATGTTGATATATTAAATTTGGCTAGATATAAGTGCTGCCTAGCATACCATGAAAATGGTGGGAGGGGCAAGAATTGTCCCCACCCACCATGTATGGGATGCTGGCAGACCAATTGTCGTTAAACAGTTAAAATACTTACCTATGATTGGTGGTATCAAACAGCAACGGTCCTGGCACGAGTTGCTACCTATAAAAACAAAAAAAATTGCGTCACAAGCAGCAGTTACCGGGACAAGAAGAGAAGAAGACGTTCCCGCCCTCCCTTCCCATGTCGCGGCCTGTATTATGAGATTATTTGTCCTTTTCTTTGAAAAGGGACTGTTTATTCTGTGTGCTTAAATGGCTTGAGCTTTAATAGCTAAGCTATGTTAATGTTGTTGAAATATTATTTGTGTTTTTTGACAAATTTATGCTGAATAAAATAAATATATATTGATTTATATTTAAACCTATAATAAAAAGGCCGCGGCCGTTTAACTCCACACATATTGGTTTATTGTTTATTTATTATTAATGTTGATATATTAAATTTGGCTAGATATAAGTGCTGCCTAGCATACCATAGGAGGGGCCCAAGGACAGAACCTTGGGGTACCCCCAACAGAAAGAGGAGTAGAGGAGATGGAGTTGTAAGTGACACCTAAAGTGCTCTGAGATAGGTAGGAGGAAAACCAGGATAAAGCAGAATCACGGAGGCCAAGGGAGCGTAATTAGCTGAGGAGGAGCAGGTGGTCAATTGCATCAAAGGCAGCAGAGAGGTCTAAGCCCCTTGTACACACGGTCGGAGATTTCCACAACCAAATCCATCGGATTTTGTCCGTCGGATCTTGTCCGAAACTGTTGCATACACACGGTCGGGCCAAGTTGGCGAAAAATCCGATCTTTCAGAACGTGATGACGTAATTTCGTTACGATGGGACTACGTTCAGGCTAGTAGCCAATAGCTTTGATGTAGGAATTTGATCTGAGCATGCGTGGCACTTGGTCCGATGAAAATGCTCTACACATGATCGGATTAGGTCCGTCCGGCCCAGTTGGTCGGGAAATATTTCCAACATGTTGGAAAATTGGGTCGGACGGAGATTCGGACGGAATCAGTCCGATGCATACCACACACAGTCGGATTATCCGACGACACGGTCCGATAAGACGCAATCCGACAGATTATCCGACCGTGTGTACAAGGGCTTAAAGTATGAGTATGGAGTAGTGGTCATTGGTTTTAGCACTCAGTAGGTCATTGGTGAGTTTTAGTAGAGCGGTTTCAGTAGAATGTTGTGGGCGGAAGCCGGACTGTAGGGGGTCGAGAAGGTTGATGTCCATGAGGTAGCGACTCATTCGGTCATGGACAAAGACGTTTGATGAGCTTGGAGGCAAACGGGAGCAGGGAGATGGGTCTTAAGATATTCAGACAGGTGGGGTCTAGTGAGGGTTTTTTGAGTATGGGGGTAACCAGCGCATGCGGGGAAGGAAAGGTGGCGGAGGAGAGGGAGAGGTTGAGGTAGGGAGTTGAGGTGGGAAGGTGGTCACAGTAATTAAGAGGGGACAGGGTCCAGGGAGCAGGTAGTGAGGTGGGCCGTGGAGAGGAGTTTATCAACTTCATCTGTGGTAACTGGGCAAAAGGAGGAGAGTATTGAGCGTGGTGTTGGACCTGTTGTCTTGGGTAGGGGAGGAAGTTGGATGCTGGATATCTCCTTGCGAATTGTGTAGATTTTGCTATTGAAATGGTTGGCAATCTGTTGAGTGGTAAGCAAGTTGGTGGGTGGGGGCAGTGGGGGGGGGGGGGGGTGAAGTAAGGAATTAAGTGGTAGAAAAGAGTTGACGAGGTTTGGATGAGAGGGTTTTGATGAGAGTGTTGTAATAGGTTTGTTTAGCAGTGTGGAGGCAGGAGGTGTATTTGAGAAGGGCAGATTTGTAGAGGGTAAAGTCTTGCAGGGACTTAGATTTACGCCGCGCTCGCTCAAGAGCACGGCTGCGTCTCTTGAGACTTCTGGTGTCATCTGTTTGCCAGAGTTGTAGCAGATGGGGCTGGTTCTGCGTGTAGAAAGAGGAGCGAGTACATCTAGGGAGGATGGCAGCGTGGTGTTGTAGATGGAAGTGGATAGGTCTGGGCAGGACAGGGGTGCGATTTTGTCATTATATTATATTATGTTATGTTATATTATATTGCCTTGTATATTACCTCGTATCACATTGTATTGTATTGTATTACATTATATCATATTCAATTGAATTGTATTATATTATTTTATCTTATGTTGTGTTATATGACCTTGTATCACATTGTATTGTATCATATTACATTTCATTATATTATATTATGTTGTATTTATATTATACAATGTAAAAGAAGGTGCAGCGCAATAAATGAGTCCATACACTCATAGCTCATATATCATGTAAAGGGAGATGAAATCCACCACGTGATGAAAAGAGTGATTTTCAGCTGTGATAGGTGGGTTATATGGTGACCAGTCCTCCACCTTCAGGTTGCTGTGTGGAGCAGGGAGAGATTACAGTTACCCAAATCGCTAGCTATTTGGTACACAAAAGTTCTTTTCAGGACTGGTATAGGTGTAGTTCAGGATATAGGTTTGAGGCACTGCTATTCAAGTCATTGTTGCAGCAGATTGTCTTTTGTCAGTGCAGAGATGGACAGACAGGACGCTGTGTGTAGCAGAGAGGGACAGTCAGTTTAATCATTAGCTGTTACTATTAGGTCCACAAAAATCCTTTTCAGGACTGGTATGGTGTAGTACAGGATATAGGTTTGAGTGCACTGCTATTCAAGTTATTGTTGCAGCAGCCTGTGTTTTGTCAGTGTACAGAGGGACAGACAGGACGCTGTGTGTAGCAGTGAGGGACAGTCAGTTTAGTCATTAGCTGTTACTATTAGGTCCACAAAGGTCCTTTTCAGGACTGGTATGGTAATAGGGTTGTACACGTATAATATTCTTTCTTCCAAATATAGAAAGAATATTATACTTGACTGCTGCCCTTATGTTGCAGCAGTCCTTTATCAGTATAGGGACTGAGGTACAGTCTGCTAATCACAACCTACTAGTTCCACAAAGGTCCTTATAAGGACTGGTAAGGTATAGCGTAGTACAGTCTATAGGGTTGAGTGAGGTACAGTCTGCTAATCCTTAAGGACTGGTATAGGTCCACAATACATAGGGTTGAGGTGCACTACTGCTGACTGCTGCCCTATTCTGCAGCAGTCCTTTATCAGTATAGGGACTGAGGTACAGTCTGCTAATCACTAGCTACTAGTCCCACAAAGGTCCTTCTAAGGACTGGTATGGTATAGCGTAGTACAGTATATAGGGTTGAGTAAGGTACAGTCTGCTAATCACAACCTACTAGTTCCACAAAGGTCATGACGTTCCTAGATTTGGAAATATTTAGGGCCGGTTCACACAGCGAGGCGATGCGAGGCGACACGACTCGCCTCGCCTCGCTCCCGCAAGTCGCCCCCGTTCTGTACAATGGAACCGTTCTGAGAGGAGCGACTCGAGTCGCTCCGACTCAGAAAAAAGGTTCCTGTACTACTTCTGGGCGACTTCGGGGGCGACTTGCATTGACTTCTATACAGAAGTCCTCTGCAAGTCGCCGCTGAGGTCCCCGCAGGTCGCGGCGAGGCAAGTCGGAGACGCCTCACCACGCCTGCAGTGTGAACAGGCCCTTAAGGAAGATCAATGTCTCAAAACAAAAAAAATATTGTAAAGTGACAGACAGAAATGGATACATTCCACTAGACAGTTGCCATCATCGGTCCTGGTTATGTAATATACCAAAGGGGCAGTTTATGCGCCTTAGGCGCAACTGTACCAAGGATATAGATTATTACACACAGTCTAATATATTAGCTGAAAGGTTCCGACAGAAAGGATATAAAAAAAGAGGTGATTGCCAGTGAGATCCAAACTGTTGGAAGTTTAGATAGAGCAACTTTAGTGGCAGATAATAAAAATAAGAAAGTTAGGCAGGATAACGAATTTGAGATCATCCTTGATTTTAATATTCAGCACAAAAAGTTCAAAAAAATCATTATAAAACATTGGGGCATTTAAAAAAAAGGATCGAATTTTAGCTACTGTCTGATGTAATAAGCCCCTCGTGTGGTAGACCCTCCAGTTGTTAAAGAAAATGGGATTTTTTTTCTTTTCTTACAGGTTTTTATGCATGTGGTAAATGCCCTCCGTGTAAATGTAAATATTACAGCAAGAGGCGTAAAGACTTTACCGTTCCTACCACTGGCAGAACATATCCCATTAAAAACCTTATCACCTGTAACACTGCGGGTGTTGTATTTGTTCTCGAATGCCATTGCGGACTGCAGTATATAGGGAGAACATCTAGATCCCTGTGCATCCACATCGGAGAACATGTAAATAATATTAAAAAAGACTTGAGGTCACATAATGTACTCTAAACATTTTAGGAAATTTCCACAACAGGGACCCGCGATGTCTTAAGTTTTGGGGTCTTGAGAGGGTAAATGGACAATGGAGAGGGGGGGAAATTATATTCGCCAACTTAGTCAACGTGAATCCTTCTGGATCTATGAAACCAAAGTTTTGGTGCCAGGGGGCCTTACCGTTGACTTCGATCTAAATTGTTTTATTTCAGACAAATAAGTATTTTTAACACCAATGTGTGTGCACAGACGATCGGCAGGGTTCACGCCCTCTTATTCTGCATTTTTATGTGGTTTATGTGTTCTATGTATTTTAGATTTATGTTGCCTCTTTTTTAGGTATTCATATTTATTATTTTATTTTAACGTTATTGTTTATTATGTAATTATGCAATATGAATTGTATATATTTTATATATATATATATATATATATATATATATATATATATATATATATATATATTGTGGCAGCACGCAGGTAAAATCACCTGGTTGTATTCAGGATGGGAAATATGTGTGTCCTAGATTCAGGCTGTATGCAGACTTTTACAATTAGAGGGGAAGAGTTAATGAGCCCAGCTGTAGTAAGTGGGCTCATTAAGACCTCTACAAAAAACCCCAGCATGCATAGGGAGATGCTCCATCCTGGAACCAGTTTTGTGTGTATAGACTGGGGAGTCTGAGATCTGTTCTGTGCGGTGAGTTAACGCCTGTGTGGCAAACCCCTACAATATAGACAGGGACTGGGGCAGCACAAGGCTGCACCCAGTTGTTAGACAGGGAGTCTACGTGTGTAGTTAGAGGTCAAGCTGACCAGGATTTATTTTCTTGTTTTATTTTGTTTGGCTGTTATATGTATCACTGCATGTAGCCTAAATAAACCGGATCTTTTGTTTTTTGCACCTACACCGCTGTCTGCTGTGCCTGACTTTGTGTTGTGAACCCATCCAGGGGGTCACACACACCCGCTACCGAGCTAACCCCTCACAGTTGGTGGAGAATGCGGGCAGTTTTTTTTCAATTTTTTTTTTTAAAAGGCCAGCATGGAGGAGATACTGAGACAGCTGGCTCTAGCAAATGCAAATCAGCAGCAAACAAATGCGGCTTTACAAAAGAGCCTTGCAGCCCAGCAGAAAGCTCATCAGCAGAGTATGGAAGCTCAGCAACAAGCCCAGCAGCAGACAAATGCAAATCAGCAGCAGATAAATGCAACTTTGCAGCAGAGTTTGGAAGCTCAGCAACAAGCCCAGCAGCGATCTGAGGCCCGCTTCATAGACCTGTTGCAGAAGCAAGAGCAGAGCTTTCAACAGCAAATAGAGACATTGATACAGCAACGTCCGCAGACCAATGAAGCAAGTGGTTACAATAATACCGCATCCTTTGGTGTGAGCCGTTTATTGAGTTGTTGGTTGAGAGGATGATCCGGAGGTGTTTTTGAGCACATTTGAAAGGACTGCTGAAAGGGAAAAGTGGCCTAAGGAGCAATGGGCTGGACTGGTGGCCCCTCTGTTAACTGGGGAATCGCAGAAAGCTTATTATGACTTAGAGCCTGACCAAGCAAAAGACTATGTGGTACTAAAAACAGAAATATTGGCACGGCTGGGTGTCACCCTGGCCGTCCGGGCTCAGCGTGTGCATAATTGGACTTTTCAGGTTGGAAAACCCCCCAGATCTCAAATGTATGATCTCATTCACCTGAGCAGGAAGTGGCTGCAGCCAGAGATTTTGACCGCACCAAACATTGTGAAACGTGTGGTTATGGATCGTTTCCTGAGAGCTCTTCCTACTGCCATCCAAAAATGGGTAAGCCATGGAGACCCAGAAAATG
Source organism: Lithobates pipiens (assembly GCF_037356315.1). Classification (NCBI taxonomy): domain Eukaryota; kingdom Metazoa; phylum Chordata; class Amphibia; order Anura; family Ranidae; genus Lithobates; species Lithobates pipiens. Next base: position 2,876,693 of record NW_027507870.1, on the reverse strand, counting down.
CAGATAAACTTGTGGATCTGGTTGAGAGGTACTTGGCTACAGAGAACCTGACCACCTCTTCCAGGGACTCACGGACTTTCCATCCTAAGACCAGATCATCCCCAGTGGCGGGTAAGATGACTCCAAGGGGTGAGGGTGGAGAGAGTGAGAGGGTGGGAGTTCTACCTAAGGTCTGGCGGGAGCAGCCCAGGAAGCCCAGGCTGCAAGAGGCAGCGAAAAAAATTATTTGCTACCGCTGCCGGCAAGAGGGACATATTGCAGCCAATTGCCCAGTTGTGGATGAGCCTATGCAATGTGACTTTATAAGGGAGAGACGTCAGTCGCTGTTTGCGACAGTTGCATGCACTGCCATTCGGGGACCTGAGAAACATTTATGTAAAATGTGTATTAATGGTAGAAATGTTGATGTGTTGCTGGATTCAGGTAGCCTGGTAACATTGATAAAAGCTGAATTAGTTACTACAGAGGTCTCTGGGAAGAACAGGGTGGCTGTTATTTGTGTGCATGGGGACACCCGAGAGTATCCTGTAACTTCAGTGTTTTTTGAGACCCCCAAAGGTAACCTTTCTCATCAGGTGGGGTTAGTGTCTCACTTACCACATGATGCTATTGTGGGAAGGGATTTTCCAAAATTCTGGGAACTCTGGGATTGTCCTGAGCCCCCCACTGGTGCCCCTATAAACCAGGAAGATGACCAGAATTCCTCTGGGAGTGGCGAGGACTCGCCTGAATTTCCCTTGTCGGTATTGGCGGGGGAAACTCGAGAAACTGGGGAGGAGCCAACATCCTCAGATGAAAACATGCCGTCTGTGGAGTTTTCGGATCTTGAGGTTCACAGGGAAAATTTTGCCACAGAACAGTTAAAAGACCCCACCCTAATAAAGGCACGGGAAAATGTGGTGAAAATAGATGGCGAGTTAGTGAACCCAGATAAGACTTGCACTTATCCTTACTTCACTATGGAAAGGGACCTGCTGTATCGAGTGGCTCAAAGGGCAGAAGAAACCATTGAGCAACTTGTAGTGCCCAAACCTTACAGGAAGTTGGTGTTAGAATTGGCCCATGGGCACATTCTGGGAGGTCATTTGGGGACAGAGAAAACCAGAGAGAGGGTACTGCAGAGATTCTATTGGCCTGGGGTCATGAAGGAAATAGAAAATTATTGTTCCTCCTGCCCTGTGTGTCAGAAGTCGGCACCTATGCCACATTTCCGTAACCCACTGGTACCTCTTCCTATCATTGAGGTCCCCTTTGAAAGGATCGCAATGGATTTGGTAGGTCCGATAATGAAGTCCGCCAGGGGGCATCAGTACATTTTGGTTATATTGGACTATGCCACCCGTTATCCGGAAGCAATTCCTCTCCGAAATACCTCGGCCAAAACCATAGCCAAAGAGCTATCTCTTGTTTTTAGCCGCGTGGGTATTTGTAAGGAACTGCTTACGGACCAAGGTACACCCTTTATGTCCCGGGTTATGAAAGAATTATGCAAGTTGTACAAAGTGACGCAATTGCGTACATCTGTGTATCACCCCCAAACAGATGGGTTGGTTGAAAGATTCAACAAAACCCTAAAACAAATGTTAAAGAAGGTGGTGGATAGGGATGGAAAGAATTGGGATTGTCTAATACCCTATCTGATGTTTGCCATTAGGGAGGTACCCCAATCCTCTACGGGTTTCTCACCCTTCGAGTTGCTCTATGGGAGACACCCAAGAGGGCTGCTGGATATCGCCAAGGAAACTTGGGAAAATGAGAGTTCTCCTCACAGGAGTGTGATTGAGCATGTCGCCCTGATGCAAGATAGAATTGCACAGGTAATGACAATTGTAAAGGAACATTTAACCCAAGCGCAGTTAGCACAGCAGAGAGTGTACAACCGTGGGGCCAAGACCCGTACTTTTTCCCCGGGGGATAGGGTCTTGGTGCTAGTCCCTACGGTTGAAAGCAAATTTCTGGCCAAATGGCAAGGTCCATATGAAGTAATTGAAAAAATTAGTGAGGTGAACTACAGGGTTAGACAGCCAGGAAGGCGAAAGCCGGAGCAGATCTATCACGTCAATCTGCTGAAAGCCTGGAGGGATAGGGAATCCCTAGTCGCGGAGACTTTGTCACAAGCACAGCCTGATTGCTTAGTTCCTGAGGTTGGAATAGCAGACACCTTATCGAAACCCCAACAACAGGAGGTTAAAGAGTTTGTACTTCGTAACAAAGAGATTTTCTCTGAGCTTCCGGGACAAACATCTGGTGTAGAGCATGACATTATCACCCCGCCAGGAGAAAGGGTAAAACTAAAACCTTATAGAATACCAGAGGCCCGACGGGAGGCAATACGTGGGGAGGTTCAAAGGATGCTGGAATTGGGTGTGATAGAGGAGTCCCAGAGTGACTGGTCCAGTCCTATCGTACTAGTGCCCAAACCTGATGGGAGCTGGCGGTTTTGTAACGATTTTAGACAATTAAATAATGTTACAAAATTTGACACCTACCCCATGCCACGTATAGATGAGTTGATTGACCGGCTGGGAACAGCCCGATATATGACAACTCTTGATCTCACCAAAGGGTATTGGCAAATTCCCCTGGCCGAGTCGGCCAAGGAGAAAACTGCGTTTGTAACCCCAGATGGGGCATTCCAATATAAGAGTATGCCGTTTGGGTTACAGAATGCACCGGCAACATTCCAGTGGAAAATGGATAAGATTCTGAGGCCCCATCAGAAATATGCTGCAGCTTACCTGGATGATGTGATTATCCATAGCACAGACTGGGTCTCACATTTGCCAAAAGTACAAGCAGTCCTAGACTCTATCCGGGAAGCTGGGTTTACGGCCAATCCAAAGAAGTGTACCATTGGACAGGAGGAGGCCAAATATCTTGGGTACACTATTGGGAGGGGGGTGATAAAACCCCAAGTCAATAAAGTCGAGGCCATACAGAGTTGGCCACGTCCCAACAGCAAGAAACAGGTACGAGCCTTTCTGGGAATCGCTGGCTATTATCGACGATTCATTCCCCATTTTGCTTCTCAGGCTGTGCCCCTCACCAACCTGACAAAAGGGAAAGAGTCGGTCATGGTAAAATGGTCCCCAGAGGCTGAAGAAGCATTTCAGTCCTTAAAAACAGCCTTATGTAGCCAGCCAGTGTTGTACTCACCAGACTTCTCTAAGGACTTCGTGGTACAAACTGATGCATCAGACATTGGGTTAGGAGCAGTGTTATCCCAGGTCTGGAACGGGGAAGAGCACCCAGTCATTTACCTCAGCAGGAAGTTGAAGTCCCATGAGGTAAATTACTCCACGATTGAGAAGGAATGTTTAGCAGTGAAGTGGGCTCTAGATTCCCTTCGGTACTATCTGCTAGGTAGGCACTTTGACCTGGTGACTGATCACGCTCCTTTAAAGTGGATGGCTCAGAACAAGGAGACCAATAGAAGGGTAAATAGGTGGTTCCTGGCCCTACAGGAATTTAACTTTACAGTTAAGCATCGCCCTGGTGTTAAAATGGGGAATGTGGATGCTTTGTCTCGGATACATGCGTGTCTGGCTGCTTGTGTTACAACCCCAAGGTTGAAACAAGAGGGGGGGGTATGTGGCAGCACGCAGGTAAAATCACCTGGTTGTATTCAGGATGGGAAATATGTGTGTCCTAGATTCAGGCTGTATGCAGACTTTTACAATTAGAGGGGAAGAGTTAATGAGCCCAGCTGTAGTAAGTGGGCTCATTAAGACCTCTACAAAAAACCCCAGCATGCATAGGGAGAGGCTCCATCCCGGAACCAGTTTTGTGTGTATAGACTGGGGAGTCTGAGATCTGTTCTGTGCGGTGAGTTAACGCCTGTGTGGCAAACCCCTACAATAGAGACAGGGACTGGGGCAGCACAAGGCTGCACCCAGTTGTTAGACAGGGAGTCTACGTGTGTAGTTAGAGGTCAAGCTGACCAGGATTTATTTTCTTGTTTTATTTTGTTTGGCTGTTATATGTATCACTGCATGTAGCCTAAATAAACCGGATCTTTTGTTTTTTGCACCTACACCGCTGTCTGCTGTGCCTGACTTTGTGTTGTGAACCCATCCAGGGGGTCACACACACCCGCTACCGAGCTAACCCCCTCACAATATATATATATATATATATATATATATATATATATATGTTTTTTTTTGTATGCTGGCATATGTGCCTCCTGTGTCCCCATGAGAGGTCAAGGCGTCGTTGTACGCACGGGGGGTAGCCGAGCTTCCGGGTTTCCGCTTGCGGCTCCTTGTGTTTACATTCCGCTCTCCTTAACGACCAGGCTGTTATTTTAGGTCTCGGGTGACGCGGTAGCTCCACCCACCACTGACCAAGTCCATACAGGACGTAACGTGCGTGCGGTGGGGGGAGGAGCTACTCTGCGGACATCACCCGCTGTTTCTCGTTTGTGCTGTGTACTGCGGTTGTGAACTGAACCAGTAACACCGCTATTGTATGTTTTGTATTTTGAAGTTTTTTTTGGCCGCATGATTCGTCAGCATTTCAGTGTATTGTGCTGGCAATTTTAATAAATAGATCTACAGTGTGCACTTAGATTGTGTCTACATTTTTTATATTTTTTTTATATACCACGTATTTACCTTAGAATTTTTTTGGAATATGCTGCCGTTCTGGTCTCCATCTCCCTATTCCCTCTGTGGGAAATAAGCGTGTTTGATCATTGGTTCATTCAAGTGATCCACCTAATCTGGTAAGAGAGGATTATACTGAAGGTGGAGGACTTGTCACCATACAACCCACCTATTACAGCTGAAAATCACTCTTTTCATCACGTGGTGGATTTCATCTCCCTTTACATGATATATGAGCTATGAGTGTATGGACTCATTTATTGCGCTGCACCTTCTTTTACATTGTATCTTATTATTGAGGTGTTGTGATTTGCCTTTTGGTGTTTTCGGCTTGCAATTGTTTTATCTAGTTATTTGTTTATTTTTGTGCGCTGATTGTTTTCTATATTATATTTATATTACACTGTATCACATTGTATTGTATTATATTATATCATATTCGATTGAATTCTATTATATTATTTTATGTTATGTTGTGTTATATGACCTTGTATCACATTGTATTGTATTATGTTATATTTATATTATATTACACTGTATCACATTGTATTGTATTATATTATATTATATTATATTATATTATGTCATATTCAATTGAATTGTATTATATTATTTTATGTTATGTTGTGTTATATGACCTTGTATCACATTGTATTGTATTATATTATGTTATATTTATATTATATTATAATACAATACAATGTGATACAGTGTAAAATAACATAATATAATACAATACAATGTGACACAAGGTCCTATAACACAACATAACATAAAATAATATAATACAATTCAATCAAATATGATATAATATAATACAATACAATGTGATACAGTGTATTATATCATATTTGATTGAATTATATTATATTATTTTATGTTATGTTGTGCTATATGACCTTGTTTCAGTTTGTATTGTATTATATTATGTTATATTACACTGCATCACATTGTATTGTATTATATTATGTCATATTCGATTGAATTCTATTATATTATTTTATGTTATGTTGTGTTATATCACCTTGTTTCACATTGTATTGCATTATATTATGTTTTATTTATATTATATTACACTGTATCACATTGTATTGTATTATAATATATAATATTCGATTGAATTCTATTATATTATTTTATGTTATATTGTGTTATATGACCTTGTTTCACGTTGTATTGTATTATGTTTTATAATATTCGATTGGATTCTATTATATTATTTTATGTTATGTCGTGTTATACGACCTTGTTTCACATTGTATTGCATTATATTATGTTATATTTATATTATATTACACTGTATCACATTGCATTGTATTATATTATATCATATTCAATTGAATTCTACTATATTATTTTATGTTATGTTGTGTTATATGACCTTGTTTTCACATTGCATTGTGTTATATTATGTTATATTTATATTATATTACACTGTATCACATTGTATTGCATTATATTATGTTATATTATATTATGTTATATTATATTATGTTATGCTGTTAAGTATTATATTTTATACTCTATTTTATCTACAGTGGAGATCTGCTTCATTTTGGAGACATATTCAGCCAAAGTCTACATCCTCTTTGTACTTCCTTTTCAACAAAAAGATGAAACCACAGAAGAGGATGTTGTGATAAAAAAACTTGGACGATTATTTTTATATTTTGCTGATTTCTGTTGTTAACAATAAATAATGAAAAAGAGAAGTTTAGCAATTTCCTGATCACGGGATCGGGATCTCCCCTCCGATTATACTCCACACCCCGCTGGATCCGTTATTGGACTGGAACCCTCCCCCCACCCCACCCAGACAGACAGAATTTAAAGTCACAGAGCAGAGCGGACAACCAGGAGGAACCCGTGTAGCCTTCAGAACACCTCCAGGCATAGACCAACACAAAGTGGCACATAATTGTGAAGTGGAAGGAAAATGATAAATGGTTTTCTAAATTTTTTACAAATAAATATGTGAAAAGTGTGGGGGAGGGGCATTTGTATGGCGCCCCCCGGAGTCAATACTTTGTAGAACCCCCTTTCTCTACAAGTCTTTTTGGGGATGTCTCTACCAGCTTTGCACATCTAGAAAGGACATTGCTGCCCATTCTTCTTCTTTGCAAAATATCTCAAGCTCTGTCAGGTTGGATGGAGAGCGTCTGTGAACAGCAATTTTCAAGTCTTGCCACAGATTCTCAACGTGATTTAGGTCTGGACTGTGACTGGGCCATTCTAACACATGAATATGCTTTGATCTAAATCATTCCATTGTAGCTCTGGCTGGATGTTTCGGGTCGTTGTCCTGCTGGAAGGGGAACCTCCGCCCCGGTCTCAAGTCTTTTGCAGACTCTAACAGGTTTTCTTCTAAGATTGTCCTGTATTTGTCTCCATCCATCTTCCCATCAACTCTGACCAGCTTCCCTGTCCCTGCTGAAGAAAAGCATCCCCACCACATGATGCTGCCACCACCATGTCTCACGGTGGGGATGGTGTGTTCAGGGTGATGTGCAGTGTTAGTTTTCCACCACACATAGCGTTTTGCTTTTAGGCCAAAAAGTTGAATTTTTGTCTCATCTGACCAGATCACCTTTTCCACATGTTTGCTGCCCCCTCCCCCACATGGCTTCTCACAAACTACAAACAGGACTTCTTATGACTTTCTTCCTCCAATGTCTTTCTTCTTGTCACTCTTCCATAAAGGGCAGATTTGTGGAGAGACGACTAATAGTTGTCCTGTGGACAGATTCTCCCCCCTGAGCTGTGGATCTCCGCAGCTCCTCCAAAGTTACCATGGACCAATTGGTTCTTCTCTGATGAATGCTCTCCTTGCCCGGCCCGGTCAGTTTAGGTGGACGGCCATGTCTTGTTTGCAGTTGTGCCATACTCTTTCCATTTTCCGATGATGGATTGAACTGAGCTCCGTGAGATGTTCAAAGCTTGGGAGATTTTTTTTATAACCTAACCCTGCTTTATACTTCTACACAACTTTATCCCTGACCTGTCTGATGTGTTCCTTGGCCTTCATGATGCTGTTTGTTCACTAAAGGGTCTCTAACAAACCACTGAGGGCTTCACGGAACAGCAGCATTTCCATTCTGCCAAACAGACTTACTTTATCACTTTCAATAACACCCTCTCACGCAGTCCCCGCCAACTCTTTTCTACCTTTAATGCTCTACTCCGTCCTCCATTACCCCCACCCACTAACTTACTCACTGCCCCGGAGATTGGTAATCACTTCAAAAATAAGATTGAGACAATTTGTCTCGAGATCTCCTCCACTCTACAGATATCTCCTTCACTTTACACTCCTTGTCCTCCAGTACAATCAAAACTCTTGTTTAACCCAACTACTACAGAGGAAGTTAATCAACTTTTTTCTAACGCCCACCTAACCTCCTGCCCCCCACTGGACCCTGTTCCTTCTCAAATACTACGGTCACCCTCTGACTCTATCCTACACTCTTTAACTCAGATCTTCAGCCTCTCCCTCTCTACTGACATCTTCCCCAACCCTCTGAAACATGCGCTAGTAGTCACTCCCTGTCCCGGTCTGGAGTCAGGCTCAGAGGCCAGTAGCTATAGCAGCAGAGTAGGTATTCACACAGGTCACCCTGGCTGATGACACGGGTTCACCTGATGTGCGAGGTCTAAGCACTAACTGGTATTCACTAGAGCTCCTGATGGCGGAGATGGGCTTTGCTGCGTGTTAGTGCCAGGTTGCGGTCCTCAGGATGGCCCCACCAGGAGGTGAGCAAGCCGGGGTCCGGTAGCAGATATAACAGGTAGGGATCAAAGAGAAGCGTAGTCGAGAAACAAGCCAAAAGTCGGTAACAAATAGTTGCAGGTTAGGATTCAGCAGAAGCGTTGTCGAGGAATAAGCCAAATGTCGGTAATGAGTGGTAGCGAAGATACGGTGGGCAGCAGGAGAGGCAGGAGCAAGATATTGCCTGGTGAAGGCACAATTCCAGATGGCTCAGCAAGCAGAGTCACCACCAGATACACCAGAGGTCCCAGGTTCAAGCCAAGGTCCCAACACTCCAGTACCAAAAAAGGCCTCACTAGACCCCACCAATCTTAAAAACCTAATACCCATCTCCTTACTAGTGATGGACGAACTTCCGATGGAACGTTTCGCGAAAGCGAACCGCGAACACGGGCAATAGTTCGTGAACCGCAAAGTTCGCAGCAGACTCCATTGACTTTAATGGCAGGCGAACCTTAAAAACCTCCAGGTCATATTTTCAGCCACAAAATACTTACTAGCTGTGCACACATAGTCCCACAACATGGACACTGACATAACAAAGTATGAAGTGAATCTGGGATCGACAACTACAAGCATTCTTTTTTTATCTGTAAATTTTGACAATTCAGGAGCGCATGAAGGCCATGGAGGAGTGGCAAGGTCAGGGCAGGCTATGAAGGGGGTGCAGGAGATGATCAGTGCCACAGTCAGGGCAGCGCAGTCCTGTGCCAGTGTCCCAGTGTGCCAACCTGTGCTTGAGCCCCTCTCTCTGCCCGGCCCTTACCCCCACCTATGGAGGGCTCCACTGCGGTGGTCCAGAGGTGTCAGTCCAGTGCTGATCCTCAACCATGGTGATGGCACTGCCTGCTGATTGGTTTCTCCACTGCTATCTCCCTCACTGTCTGAAACCAGCACCGCAATAGAGACTGAGCACTGACACCAGCACCGTGATAGAGACTGAGCACTGACACCAGCACCGTGATACAGAGCACTGACACCAGCACCGTGATAGAGAGCACTGACACCAGCACCGTGATAGAGAACACTGACATCAGCACTGAGATAGAGAGCACTGACACCAGCACCGAGATAGAGAGCACTGACACCAGCACCATGATAGAGAGCACAGACACCAGCACCGAGATAGAGAGCACTGACACCAGCACCGAGATAGAGAGCACTGACACCAGCACCGTGATAGTGAGCACTGACACCAGCAACGTGAGAGAGAGCACTGACACCAGCAACTTGATAGAGAGCACTGACACCAGCACCAAGATAGAGAGCACTGACACCACACCAGCACCGTGATAGAGAGCACTGACACCAGCACCGAGATAGAGAGCACTGACACCAGCACCGTGATAGAGAGCACTGATCCCAGCAACATGATAGAGAGCACTGACACCAGCACCAAGACAGAGAGCACTGACACCACACCAGCACCGTGATAGAGGGCACTGACACCAGCACCGAGATAGAGAGCACTGACACCACGCCAGCACAGCGATAGAGAGCACTGACACCAGCACCGAGATAGAGAGCACTGACACCAGCACCGTGATAAAGAGCACTGACACCAGCACCGAGATAGAGAGCACTGACACCAGCACCGAGATAGAGAGCACTGACACCAGCACCGTGATAGAGAGCACTGAGAACACACCAGCACCGAGATAGAGAGCACTGACACCAGCACCGTGATAGAGAGCACTGACACCAGCACCGTGATAGAGAGCACTGACACCAGCACTGTGATAGAGAGCACTGAGACCACACCAGCACCGAGATAGAGAGCACTGAGACCACACCAGCACTGTGATAGAGAGCACCGACACCAGCACCGTGATAGAGAGCACTGAGACCACACCAGCACTGAGATAGAGGGCACTGAGACCACACCAGCACCGAGATAGAGAGCACTGAGACCACACCAGCACCGTGATAGAGAGCACTGACACCAGCACCGTGATAGAAAGCACTGACACCAGCACCGAGATAGAGAGCACTGACACCAGCACCGAGATAGAGAGCACTGACACCAGCACCGTGATAGAGATCACTGAGACCACACCAGCACCGAGATAGAGAGCACTGACACCACACCAGCACTGTGATAGAGAGCACTGAAACCAGCACCGTGATAGAGAGCACTGACACCAGCACCGTGATAGAGAGCACTGACACCACACCAGCACCGTGATAGAGAGCACTGAGACCACACCAGCACCGAGATAGAGAGCACTTAGACCACACCAGCACCGAGATAGAGGGCACTGAGACTACACCAGCACCGAGATACAGAGCACTGAGACCACACCAGCACCGAGATAGAGAGCACTGACACCACACCAGCACCGTGATAGAGAGCACTGACCCCAGCACTGTGATATAGAGCACTAAGACCACACCAGCACCGAGATAGAGGGCACTGAGACCACACCAGCACCAAGATAGAGAGCACTGAGACCACACCAGCACCGAGATAGAGAGCACTGACACCACACCAGCACCGTGATAGAGAGCACTGACACCAGCACCGAGATAGATAGCACTGACACCAGCACCGAGATAGAGAGAGAGCACTGACACCAGCACAGAGATAGAAAGCACTGACAGCAGCACTGATACCAGCAACTCGCTGCGGGACCCAAAAATATGACACCGCTCAACCTCTTCAAACAGGAGGGTACGGGCATATAGTACGGTGAGCTTTTTTTGTACAAGGAAGTGAGCCAAAGGTAGAAAAAAGGTCCGTGTGCTCGCTTAAATAAATCGTTTATAGAGTTATGCATATACTGTACATGGTCTACTGGTCACATGTGTTGAATTCCTCCGAGATCCATGCTTCATTCATTTTTGTAAATGTCAGGTAATCAACACTGTCGTGAGCTAGGCGAGTGCGCTTATCGGTCATGATCCCCCCTGCTGCACTGAACGTCCTTTCGGACAGGACACTGGACGACGGGCAAGCCAACAGTTCCATTGCAAATTGGGCAAGCTCTGGCCAGAGGTCAAGCCTGCCCACCCAGTAGTCCAGGGGTTCATCACTCCTCAGAGCGTCCACATCGGCCGTTAACCCAATGTAGTCGGACACCTGACGGTCTAGGCGTTCCCTGATGCTGGATCCGGATGACACCTGTCGATGGGTCGGCTGAAAGAATGACCTCATATCAGAAGTCACCAACACATCTTCAAACCACCCTCTTCTTGCAGGCGCTGTTGGATTGGTACCCGCAACTCCTTCTCTGGGAGTGGGAATTCCTCCTCTGCCAGCGCACGCAAAAGCAGAATGCAGCAGTTGTCGAAGCAAGGTCTGTAAGTGCTCCATTCTGACAGCCCTCTGTGACGGCGGTAACATTTCTGCCATTTTGTGTTTGTACCGGGGGTCTAAGTACGTTGCCACCCAGTACTGGTCCTTGACCCTTATGCTTTTTATATGGTGGTCCCTGTTAAAACACTGGAGCATGAAGGGCCCCATTTGCACTAAACTGGAAGTGGTGTGGTGGCCTGGCTCTTGCTCATCATACAGGATAATGTCGACCTCCTTGTTCTCCTCTCCCCATCCATGCACAACAACAGGGATCCCAGAAAGGTTTAAAGCATGCTCTTCTTGCTCCTCCTCATCCGCCCCGGCACCATCCTCCTCTGACTCCTCTTCAGACTCCTGTTGTTCACTTGTCTCAGATAGAGTAGCCCCCCCGGGAATTCATCCAGCATTGCGACTTCCTCATCTTCCCACTCCTGCTCCTCCACAGCTTGATCACTGACACGATGCAATGCACGCTCCATAAAGAAGGCATAAGGTACCATGTCACTGATGGCGCCATGGCTGCGACTGACCAGTTTGGTGATCTCATCAAATGAGCAGCCACTGGCGTGGTGAAACAAAACAAGCTCCCCAGAACCTGTTCTGCCGCAGAGTTAGTACAGGTAGTCGTTAACTGCACATTTCTGCTGGGGCAGCCTATCAAGCATATAGAAGGTTGAGTTCCATCGCGTCGGGCAATCGCAAGTAAGACGTCTGACCGGCATGATTGTGTCGCCGCTGAATGTCAGCAAGGCGAGCCTTGGCCGTGTAAGATCTTCTGAAATGGGCCGAGATTTTCCTTGCCTGCCGCAAGATGTCCTGGACCCCAGGGTATTTGACAACGAATCGCTGCACGACCAAGTTTAAAACGTGTGCCATGCATGGCATGTGCGTAATTTTGCCCTGTTTCAATGCGCTAAGCAGATTGGCAAAGCTGAAAGGAGTGCAGGGCCAGTGTGGCTCTTGGCTTCCAGGCACAACAGACGCAGCACAGCATGGCAACGTCTCACCTGGCATGTCGAATAGATTCTGGGGAGCTTGGGCGGCGCAGCGGAAGAGACGCTAGCAGTGTAAAAGGAGGAGTCAGCCGAGGAGGAGAGGGAGGAGGATGGAGTAGGAGGAGGAGGAGAAGAAGAGGCAACCATGCATGCAATCCGTGGCGGTAAAACCAAATCTACATGGGTGCCACGGTTTACATGCTTGACGGCCGTCAGAAGGTTCACCCAGTGGGCAGTAAAAGTGATATACCTTCCCTGCCCGTGTTTGTTAGACCACGTGTCTGTGGTCAGATGTATCTTGGCACCGACACTGTGTGCCAGAGATACATTCACTTGCCGCTGAACATGGCCATATAGCTCTGGGATGCCCTTCTCTGAGAAATACTTCCTTCCTGGGACCTTCCATTGTGGTGTTCCAATGGCCACAAATTTTCGAAAGGCCTCCGAGTCCACCAGTTTATATGGCAGTAGTTGGCGGGCTATGAGTTCTGACAAGCCAGCCGTCAACCGTTGGGCAAGAGGGTTATCCGGCATCATCATTTTTTTACGCTTGAACATTAGGCCCACGGAAGCCTGCCTTTTTCCAGAAAAACGTGAGCTTGGCGTGATGGAAGGTGGAATGGAGGACAATTGTGAGGAGAGAGGAGAAGGAGAAGTAGAAGACGAGGCTGGACGGTGAGAGCCTGGAGTGTGTCTTTGTGTGTTCCGTTGCTCCCACTGGGCTCGGTGATGGCTGCTCATGTGCCTTATTAAGGTGGTCGCCTCTAGGTGAGTGTTGGGCTTACCGCGAGTAATGCGTTGACTGCAAAGGCTGCAGATGGCAACACTATTGTCAGCAGCAGACACGTTAAAAAAAGCCCACACTGCGGAGCCATGTGACGGCGTCCTGGGAGCGTCAGATGTGACCGTACATGGTTGATGACTCGCTCCTGATACATTATCAGTCTGCTTTGTCCCTCCTGTGCAATGTAAGTTATTCCTGCTTCTCCTCCCTATCTGCTGGTCCATATCTCCCTCTGAACTCCCCTCCTCTTCCTCTCTTGTGGGCACCCACGTGACATCACTAGACACGTCATCATCAACGTCACCTTCCCCACCGCTATAATTAGAGATCTCGGAGTAGGCAGCAACAGCGGGGACCAACCTCCTCCTTGGGCTGATCTGGGTACTGTCGTCAGACTGCTGAGTGGCGGTTGTTGCTACTTCCTCTTCCTGATCCAATGCCAAGAGTGGCTGCGCATCAGAAATGTCTTGTGATGGATTGGAAAATAATTCCTGTGACTCAAGCGGAAGGTATGTGGTGGTGGTGGTGGTGGTGTTGTTGGTGGTAGTGTCTTTGGGGGTGCACATAGCAGAGAGTGAAGAGGGGGGTGCAGATCGAGAGGATGAGAAGGGTGCAGAAGAGTAAGGCTGAGTGAGCCACTCAACCAAGTCTGGTGCGTCCTTTGACGTAATCGCACGCACCTTCTGCAAATTTCCACTTTGGCTCAAGTCTGTTGCTCCTGCCCTACCCCTACCACCCCTGCGGAAGGGCCTGCCTCTTCCTCTGCCTGTCATTTTTTAAATGACCCTGTGACAAAAGTCTCTAGAGAAGTGCAGTATGTATGTGGAAAGTATATTATACATGTACAAGCCTATATACTGTACACCTATAAAAGGACCTTTGTGGACCTAGTAGCAAGTGATTTGCAGACTGTCCCTGCTCAGAACACCAAACTGTCCCTCAGTCCCTACACTGATAAAAGACAGCTGCAGAATCTGGCAGCACTCAGCAGCACACTAGTGCACCATAATATACTTTGTATATTTGAAAGAAAGTATATTATACGTGTACAATCCTATATACTGTACACCTATACCAGTCCTTAAAAGGACATTTGTGGACCTAATAGTAATAGCTAGTGATTAAACTGAATGTCCCTGCTCCACACAGCGTCCTTTCCCTACGCTGACAAAAGACAGCTGCAGAATCGGCTAATTAATAAAATTCAAAGTACTACCAACAATCTACAAAGCCATCCATAACTCTGCCCCTAGTTACATCACTAACCAAGTCCCGAAATACCAACCAAGCCACTCTCTTCAGTCCTCCTAAGGCCTCCTGCTCTCTAGCTCCCTTGTCACCTCCTCCCATTCTTGCCTCCTGGACTTCTCCAGAGCTTCTCCCATCCTTTAGAACTCCCTAGCCAAATCTGTCCGACTGTCCCCTAATCTATCCATCTTTAGGCGATCCCTGAAAACTCTTTTCTTTAAAGAAGCCTATCCTGCTTCTAAATAAAACTGTTTTACTTCCTCCATCAGCTCCTGCCCCCACAACTATTACCTTTTGTATCAATCGACTCTTCCTCCTAAATCTTCCTCCTCTAACAAGCAGGGCCCTCCGATTCCTCTTGTACCAAATTGTAATGTAACTGTAATGTCTGCCTTCATTTTGCAAAGCGCTGCGCAAACTGATGGCTTCTATGTTTGCTCCGCGGTTACTTTGTTTCTGTTGATGTCTCTGGTTCTGTACGGCTGATTTCCAAAAGTCCTATCCAGCCGGACATAGAGAAACGCGCTGACCTTCTTTTTTTTTTTTTTTTTTTGAAAAAAACGAGTTTATTGGTAGATGGCACAGTAGACAAAGAAGGGAATTACAATTTATGGTACATTCGGCAATCAAAAGTATAAACAATCGGGAGCGGCACCTGCACATCGAAAAATATACAGGACAGATCCATTAAAACTATGGCGTCGTACATGGGTAAGTACTACAGCTGTGCTAAATATCAAATAGAGAAGCAGGAGAAGAACTCCTCTCACATGAAAATACATCAATCGCATAGAGCGCCCATGAGGGTCTCAGCACGTCAATAAATCAATTCCAACAAGTATCTGGGTCATGAAGCCAACGGTCCCAGATCTTATTAAATTTGTTTGGGCACCCCCTGTGTACATATATGACCTTCTTCAACGGCAAAGTTGAATTAACCTCAGCCACCCAAGCCCTAAGTGTCGGGGTTTCCGACCGCATCCATAACCGGGCGATTAACTTCCTAGCACTGAACAGTGTTTCTTGGATGAAAATAACACTTGAGGGTTCCGCCGGGACGCCCAGCTCCATGCCTAATAAACAAGTTTTGGGGTCCACCTGAAGGGGGGAGCCCATATGGTCATGGAGGAATTGAATTACTTGCAGCCAGAAGGCCTGGACGTCCGGACAGGACCACATCAAATGGTAAAAGGAGCATGGGACACTCCCACAATGTGGACACCCCGGTTCTAGGGAGGGTTTGTACTTGCAAATTCTGGCCGGTGTAAGATAGGATTTGTGTAGGATGTACAGCTGAGTCAGTCTGTCAGTTATCCTAGGGGAGACTTGCGTGACCCTATCTAAGATCTCCTCCCACTCTTCCCCACCCCAAGCGGGCCCACGTCCTCTTCCCACCTGTATCTTGCCACCTCTATAAGTCCAGCTACAGCACGTCTTCTAAGGGAGTCGTATAGTGTCGATATTAGTTTCGTGGGCTCCTCTCCAATTATAATACCCACAACCGATAGTTCTTGAGGATCCGGGAACCCCCCCTCAAATTGAGCCCGAAGGGCATGGGACAGCTGCGCAAAATGAAAAATCATATGTGGGGGGGATCCCGAACTCCCTTTGCAGCGTCTGGAAATTACGTATCCCCAACGGGGTGACGACCTGGTACAGCTATACCACCCCCTTGGAGGCCCAGAGACCCGCACCCGGTAGCTCCCGAAGTTCCCGCAACTGAGAGTTGTACTACAGGGGTGTGTGGGAGTGCACCCAGTCTGCACCCAACATCTTTTGTGCAATGCCCCATATCCGTCTATGCTGAACCAGCAAGGGGGCATATCTCTTCACTCTCCTGTCAGACTCCTTCCCCCTAAACAGAACCTGAAGGGGAGAATGGGCACAGCTATTAGGCATTCCACATGGCAGTGCTTGATATCTGAAAGCATCCGCTTTGTGCAGGTGAAAGAAGTGGGAGAGCTGGGCCGCAATGTAATAGGCGTGGAAGTCAGGGAGTGCAGCTCCCCCCATATTGGTAGGATTCTTGAGCGTATTCCAGGCCAACTTATGCCTGCCGGAGCCCCAGACAAAGGAATTAAGAATAGTATCTATGGTTTTAAAATATTTAAGGGGGATAAGAGTAGAGGCCTGCCAGAATTTGTAGAGGAACTTGGGGAGAAGAATCATTTTGATTAAATTGATCCTTCCCATTACACCAAGGGGGAGTCTAGCCCATGATTGAGTTTTAGATTTCAAATACGAGATACGCGCTGACCTTCTTATGTACATTGATAGATGATGCCAGTGTGAGAATGATCGTCCTTTGTCTCCACCTCCTGGGCATATAGAGTATTGCATTATTGTTTTTTTTTTTTTTTTTTTTTTTTTTACTTTAAAATCTGTTTGCAGTAATAACTTTATTCAGACAAAAAAAGGTGAATTAACCTCCCTGGCGGTACCATTATTTCGGATTTTAGGTGCTAAAAGCGGTACCATTATTTTGCATGAAAATTTGGCGTTTTATATTGTAGTCCTGCAATTCTTAGGAATAACTCTCTTAAATCTGTCCAAACCAGAGTCTAGCAGACATCCCGGGTATGATAAAGTTTGAAAAATTAAATCATAAATTATAATATAAGAAATAATTATAAATAATTGTACCAAATAATAATATAACAATAATAAAAATTATTCAATAATGTAATCACATCAAAAACACTGAAATTTGCTCAGTTGCAGAATTGTCACTGTCATTACTTTTCAGTATTTGATGACGAATCTCCCCACAAATCGCTATCGCTCAATTCTGCGAGTGATTCTAATTTATTATCGCTGTTTTCTAGCTGCTCTAAAATCATTTTTGATGTACAGTGACAGTTTTGGTTGCTATGGACAATCTCCAGTTTCCAGGTATAAAGAACAGCTTTTATTACATAAAACTGCATGCAGGACACTGGGCAGACCGCTAGGGACAACGGGGATGTGAAATGTTTACATACAGCAATGTAATCTGTAAGATTACATTATACTGTATGTTTACTGTGTGTTTCACTTTTTGAATTTGGCGCCGATCTCCGTGCCCGTGGGTCGCAACACTCGCAGGGCGCGGAGATCGCCGATGTGATAGATCGAGCGAGACACGGCTCGCTCGTACAGCGGGGAGACGACGCTGGATCCGAGGGAGAAGGTGAGTATTCCTCCTCCTGGATCCAGCGATGCAGTCCCGAGTCTGACTCGGGGATACCGCTAATGGTATAAAAAATCCACCCCGAGTCAGACTCGGGAAAACCGTCAGGGGGGTTAAAAATAATGACCACAGTCAAAATTGGCAATATATATTTACAGGGTCCTCCTTGCTAGTAGCAGGTTGGACCCTCTTTATTAGGTCCTCCTTGCTATTAGAAGGTTGGACCCCCTTTATTAGGTCCTCCTTGCTAGTAGCAGTTTGGAACCTCTTTTTAGGTCCACCTTGCTAGTAGCGGGTTGGACCCTCTTTATTAGGTCCTCCTTGCTAGTAGCAGGTTGGACCCTCTTTATTAGGTCCACCTTGCTAGTAGTGGGTTGGACCCTATTTATTAGGTCCTCCTTGCTAGTAGTGGGTTGGACCCTCTTTATTAGGTCCTCCTTGCTATTAGAAGGTTGGACCCCCTTTATTAGGTCCTCCTTGCTAGTAGCAGTTTGGAACCTCTTTTTAGGTCCACCTTGCTAGTAGCGGGTTGGACCCTCTTTATTAGGTCCTCCTTGCTAGTAGCAGGTTGGACCCTCTTTATTAGGTCCACCTTGCTAGTAGTGGGTTGGACCCTATTTATTAGGTCCTCCTTGATAGTAGTGGGTTTAACCCTTCTATTAGGTCCTCCTTGCTAGTAGTGGGTTGGACCCTATTTATTAGATACACCTTGCTAGTAGCGGGTTGAACCCCTTTTATTAGGTCCTCCTTGCTAGTAGCAAGTTGGACCCCCTTTATTAGGTCCTCCTTGCTAGTAGTAGGTTGGACTCCCTTTATTAGGTCCTCCTTGCTAGTAGTAGGTTGGACTCCCTTTATTAGTTCCTCCTTGCTAGTAGTAGGTTGGACTCCCTTTATTAGTTCCTCCTTGCTAGTAGCGGGTTGGACACCCTTTATTAGGTCGTTCTTGCTAGTACCGGGTTTGACCCTATTTATTAGTTCCTCCTTGCTAGTAGTGGGTTGAACCCACTTTATTAGGTCCTCCTTGCTAGTAGTGGGTTGGACCCCCTTTATTAGGTCCTCCTTGCTAGTAGTGTGTTGGACCCCTTTTATTAGGCCCTCCTTGCTAGTAGTTGGTTGGACCCACTTTATTAGGTCCCCCTTGCTAGTAGTGGGTTAGACCCTCTTTATTAGGTCCTCCTTGCTAGTAGCAGGTCTATCTTCTTTATTAATTCCTCCTTGCTAGTAACGGGTTGGACCCCTTTTATTAGGTCCTCCTTGCTAGTAGCAAGTTGGACCCCCTTTATTAGGTCCTCCTTGCTAGTAGTAGGTTGGACTCCCTTTATTAGTTCCTCCTTGCTAGTAGCGGGTTGGACACCCTTTATTAGGTCGTTCTTGCTAGTACCGGGTTTGACCCTATTTATTAGTTCCTCCTTGCTAGTAGTGGGTTGAACCCACTTTATTAGGTCCTCCTTGCTAGTAGTGGGTTGGACCCCCTTTATTAGGTCCTCCTTGCTAGTAGTGTGTTGGACCCCTTTTATTAGGCCCTCCTTGCTAGTAGTTGGTTGGACCCACTTTATTAGGTCCCCCTTGCTAGTAGTGGGTTAGACCCTCTTTATTAGGTCCTCCTTGCTAGTAGCAGGTCTATCTTCTTTATTAATTCCTCCTTGCTAGTAACGGGTTGGACCCTCTTTATTAGGTCCTCCTTGCTAGTAGCAGGTTGGACCCTCTTTATTAGGTCCACCTTGCTAGTAGCGGGTTGGACCCTCTTTATTAGGTCCACCTTGCTAGTAGTGGGTTAGACCCTATTTATTAGGTCCTCCTTGCTAGTAGTGGGTTTAACCCCCTTTATTAGGTCCTCCTTGCTAGTAGCGGGTTGGACCCCCTTTATTAGGTCCTCCTTGCTAGTAGCGGGTTGGACCCATTTTATTAGGCCCTCCTTGCTAGTAGTTGGTTGGACCCCCTTTATTAGGTCCCCCTTGCTAGTAGTGGGTTGGACCCTATTTATTAGGCCCTCCTTGCTAGTAGTGGGTTGGACCCCCTTTATTAGGTCCTCCTTGCTAGTAGTGGGTTGGACCCCTTTTATTAGGTCCTCCTTGCTAGTAGTTGGTTGGACCGCCTTTATTAGGTCCCCCTTGCTAGTAGTGGGTTGGACCCTATTTATTAGGCCCTCCTTGCTAGTAGCGGGTTGGATCCCCTTTATTAGGTCCTTCTTGCTAGTACCGGGTTGGACCCTATTTATTAGTTCCTCCTTGCTAGTAGTGGGTTGAACCCAGTTTATTAGGTCCTCCTTGCTATTAGCAGGTTGGACCCTCTTTATTAGGTCCTCCTTAATATTAGCAGGTTGGACCATCTTTATTAGGCTCTCCTTGCTAGTAGCGGGTTGGACCCTCTTTATTAGGTCCACCTTGCTAGTAGCGGGTTGGACCCTCTTTATTAGGTCCTCCTTGCTAGTAGCGGGTTGGACCCTCTTTATTAGATCCCCCTTGCTAGTAGCGGGTTGGACCCTCTTTATTAGGTCCACCTTGCTAGTAGCGGGTTGGACCCTCTTTATTAGATCCCCCTTGCTAGTAGTGGGTTGGACCCTCTTTATTAGGTCCACCTTGCTAGTAGCGGGTTGGACCCTCTTTATTAGATCCCCCTTGCTAGTAGCGGGTTGGACCCTCTTTATTAGGTCCACCTTGCTAGTAGTGGGTTGGACCCTCTTTATTAGGTCCACCTTGCTAGTAGTGGGTTGGACCCTCTTTATTAGGTCCACCTTGCTAGTAGCGGGTTGGACCCTCTTTATTAGGTCCCCCTTGCTAGTAGTGGGTTGGACCCTCTTTATTAGGTCCACCTTGCTAGTAGCGGGTTGGACCCTCTTTATTAGGTCCTCCTTGCTAGTAGTGGGTTGGACCCTCTTTATTAGGTCCTCCTTGCTAGTAGTGGGTTGGACCCTCTTTATTAGGTCCACCTGGCTAGTAGTGGGTTGAACCCACTTTATTAGGTCCTCCTTGCTAGTAGTGGGTTGGACCCCCTTTATTAGGTCCTTCTTGATAGTAGTGGGTTGGACCCTTTTTATTAGGTCCTCCTTGCTAGTAGTAGGTTGGACTCCCTTTATTAGTTCCTCCTTGCTAGTAGCGGGTTGGACCCCCTTTATTAGGTTCTTCTTGCTAGTACGGGGTTGGACCCTATTTATTAGTTCCTCCTTGCTAGTAGTGGGTTGGACCCCCTTTATTAGGCCCTCCTTGCTAGTAGCAGATTGGACCCTCTTTTTAGGTCCTCCTTGCTAGTAGCGGGTTGGTCCCTCTTTATTAGGTCCTCCTTGCTAGTGGCATAGATACAACAAGGTGTTGGAAATGTTCCTCATATTTTGCTCCATTGTGACACGATAACATTATGCAGTTGCTGCAGATTTGTGGGCTGCACATCCATGATGCCAACCTCCTGTTCCACCACATCCCAAAAGGTGTTCTATTGGATGAGATGTGGTAAGTGTGGAGACCATTGGAGGACAGGGACCTCATTGTCCGGTGGTGAGATGATCGGAGCTTTGTGACATGGAGCATTATCCTGCTGGGAGGAGCCATCAGAAGATGGGGGACACTGTAATCATAAAGGGATAGACATGGTCAGCAACAATACTCAGGTAGGTCATCATGGTGTTTAATCCATGCTCAGTTGGTACTAAGGGGCCCAAAGTGTGCCAAGAAATTACCCCCCCCACACCATCACACCCCCACCACCAGCCTGAACCGGTGATATCTTATCCCCCACATCATTACATCCCCACCACCAGCCTGAGCCAGTGATATCTTATCCCCAACACCATTACACCACCACCACCAGCCTGAACCGGTGATACCCCATCCCCCACACCACTACTCCCCCACCACCAGCCTGAACCGGTGATACCCCATCCCCCACACCACTACTCCCCCACCACCAGCCTGAACCGGTGATACCCCATCCCCCACACCACTACTCCCCCACCACCAGCCTGAACCGGTGATACCCCATCCCCCACACCACTACTCCCCCACCACCAGCCTGAACCGGTGATACCCCATCCCCCACACCACTACTCCCCCACCACCAGCCTGAACCGGTGATACCCCATCCCCCACACCACTACTCCCCCACCACCAGCCTGAACCGGTGATACCCCATCCCCCACACCACTACTCCCCCACCACCAGCCTGAACCGGTGATACCCCATCCCCCGCACCATTACACCCCCACCACCAGCCTGAACCGGTGATACCCCATCCCCCACACCACTACTCCCCCACCACCAGCCTGAACCGGTGATACCCCATCCCCCACACCACTACTCCCCCACCACCAGCCTGAACCGGTGATACCCCATCCCCCACACCACTACTCCCCCACCACCAGCCTGAACCGGTGATACCCCATCCCCCACACCACTACTCCCCCACCACCAGCCTGAACCGGTGATACCCCATCCCCCACACCACTACTCCCCCACCACCAGCCTGAACCGGTGATACCCCATCCCCCACACCACTACTCCCCCACCACCAGCCTGAACCGGTGATACCCCATCCCCCACACCACTACTCCCCCACCACCAGCCTGAACCGGTGATACCCCATCCCCCACACCACTACTCCCCCACCACCAGCCTGAACCGGTGATACCCCATCCCCCACACCACTACTCCCCCACCACCAGCCTGAACCGGTGATACCCCATCCCCCACACCACTACTCCCCCACCACCAGCCTGAACCGGTGATCCCCCATCCCCCACACCACTACTCCCCCACCACCAGCCTGAACCGGTGATACCCCATCCCCCACACCACTACTCCCCCACCACCAGCCTGAACCGGTGATACCCCATCCCCCACACCACTACTCCCCCACCACCAGCCTGAACCGGTGATACCCCATCCCCCACACCACTACTCCCCCACCACCAGCCTGAACCGGTGATACCCCATCCCCCACACCACTACTCCCCCACCACCAGCCTGAACCGGTGATACCCCATCCCCCACACCACTACTCCCCCACCACCAGCCTGAACCGGTGATACAAGGCAGGACGGATCTATGTGCCAAATTCTGACCCCACCATCTGAATGTCGGGGCTGAAATGCAGACTCTTCAGACCAGGCAACGTTTTTCCAATCTTCTATCATCCAATTTTGTTGATCCTGTGCCAATTGTAGCCTCAGTTTCCTGTTCTTAGTGGACAGGACTGGCACCTGGTGTGGTCTTCTGCTCCTATAGCCCATCTGCTTCAAGGTTGGATGTGTTGTGTGTTCAGAGATGGTATTCTACATACCTTGGGTGTAATGAGTGGTTATTGGAGTTACTGTTGTCTTTCTATCATCTGGAACCAGTCTGCCAATTCTCCTCTGACATTTTCCTCCACACAACTGCCGCTCACTGGATATTTTCTCTTTTCCCCACCATTCTCTGTAAACCCAGAGAGATAGTTGTGTGTGAAAATCCCAGAAATACTCAGACTGGCCCGTCTGCCACCAACAACCATGCCACGCTCAAAGTCACTTCAATCCCCTTTCTTCCCCATTCTGATTCTCGGTTTGAACTTCAGCAAGTCATCTTCGCCACGTCTAGATGCCTAAATGCATTGAGTTGCTGCCACATAATTGGCTGATTAGCAATTTGTGTCACCAAGCACTTGAAGAGGTGTACCTAATAAAGTGTCCGGTGAGTGTATATTGGGGTGAATTGCACTCATTACATCACTATGGGGGGGGGGGGGTAACAACTCAATACCACCTTTCCTTTACCAGACTAGAGTGGGGATAGAGCCATCTAGTGGTATACCAGCTAACTGCACCTGCCTACAAGCTGCCTCACTGACAGTGCAATCTCGTTGGGGATCTATTGTTGCTTGGGGGGAATCTTATGTTGCTGGTAGGGATCTACTGTTGAGGGAGGGGTCTATTGATGCTGGCTGCTGAGAGATCTGTTGTTGCTGCTGGGGGGGTCTAATGATGCTGGGGTGTTTTTTTGTTGCGGGTGGTCTATTGTTGCTGGCTGCGGGGGATCTATTTTACTGTTTTTGTTCTTATTAGTAACAAATTCCATGCAAACTATTTAGCACCACAAAATTTGAATTGGTTCTGTATTCTCTGAAAGGGGCGGTACTGGGAGGTGGGTAGGGGATGGAACCAAGAGACGGTGCTCAGAGGTGGGTAGGGGGTGGAATCAAGAGACGGTGCTCAGGGAGGGTAGAGGGTGGAACCAAGAGACAGTGCTCAGAGGTGGGTAGAGGGGTGGAACCAAGAGATGGTGCTCAGAGGTGGATAGAGGGGGTAGAACCAAGAGACGGTGCTCAGAGGTGGGTAGAGGGGTGGAACCAAGAGACGGTGCTCAGAGGTGGGTAGAGAGACGGTGCTCAAAAGTGGGTAGAGAGACCGTTCTCAGAGGAGGGTAGAGAGATGGTGCGCAGAGGTGGGTAAGGGGTGGAACCAAGAGATGGTGCTCAGAGGTGTGTAGGGGGTGGAACCAAGAGACGTGATCAGAGGTGGGTAGGGGGTTGAACCAAGAGATGGTGCTCAGAGGTGGATAGAGGGGGTAGAACCAAGAGACGATGCTCAGAGGTGGGTAGAGGGGTGGAACCAAGAGACGGTGCTCAGAGGTGGGTAGAGGGGTGGAACCAAGAGACGGTGCTCAGAGGTGGGTAGAGAGACGGTGCTCAAAAGTGGGTAGAGAGACCGTTCTCAGAGGAGGGTAGAGAGATGGTGCGCAGAGGTGGGTAAGGGGTGGAACCAAGAGATGGTGCTCAGAGGTGTGTAGGGGGTGGAACCAAGAGACGTGATCAGAGGTGGGTAGGGGGTTGAACCAAGAGACGGTGCTCAGAGGTGGGTAGAGAGGTGGAACCAAGAGACGGTGCTCAGAGGTGGGTAGAGAGGTGGAAACAAGAGACGGTGCTCAGAGGTGGGTAGAGGGGTGGAACCAAGAGATGGTGCTCAGAGGTGGGTAGAGAGGTGGAACCAAGAGACGGTGCTCAGAGGTGGGGAAGGGGTGGAACCAAGAGATGGTGCTCAGAGGCGGGTAGGGGTGGACCCAAGAGACAGTGCTCAGAGGTGGGTAGGGGGTGGAACCAAGAGACGGTGCTCAGAGGTGGGTAGAGAGGTGAAACCAAGAGACGGTGCTCAGAGGTGGGTAGAGAGGTGGAAACAAGAGACGGTGCTCAGAGGTGGGTAAGAGGTGGAACCAAGAGACGGTGTTCAGAGGTGGGTAGGGGTGGACCCAAGAGACAGTGCTCAGAGGTAGGTAGGGGGTGGAACCAAGAGACGGTGCTTAGAGGTGGGTAGAGAGGTGGAACCAAAAAACGGTGCTTAGAGGTGGGTAGAGGAGTGGAACCAAAAGATAGTGCTAGGAGGTGGGTAGGGTGTGGAACCAAGAGACAGTGCTCAGAGGTTGGTAGAGAGACGGTGCTCAAAAGTGGGTAGAGAGACCGTTCTCAGAGGAGGGTAGAGAGATGGTGCGCAGAGGTGGGTAAGGGGTGGAACCAAGAGATGGTGCTCAGAGGTGTGTAGGGGGTGGAACCAAGAGACGTGATCAGAGGTGGGTAGGGGGTTGAACCAAGAGATGGTGCTCAGAGGTGGATAGAGGGGGTAGAACCAAGAGACGATGCTCAGAGGTGGGTAGAGGGGTGGAACCAAGAGACGGTGCTCAGAGGTGGGTAGAGAGACGGTGCTCAAAAGTGGGTAGAGAGACCGTTCTCAGAGGAGGGTAGAGAGATGGTGCGCAGAGGTGGGTAAGGGGTGGAACCAAGAGATGGTGCTCAGAGGTGTGTAGGGGGTGGAACCAAGAGACGTGATCAGAGGTGGGTAGGGGGTTGAACCAAGAGATGGTGCTCAGAGGTGGATAGAGGGGGTAGAACCAAGAGACGATGCTCAGAGGTGGGTAGAGGGGTGGAACCAAGAGACGGTGCTCAGAGGTGGGTAGAGGGGTGGAACCAAGAGACGGTGCTCAGAGGTGGGTAGAGAGACGGTGCTCAAAAGTGGGTAGAGAGACCGTTCTCAGAGGAGGGTAGAGAGATGGTGCGCAGAGGTGGGTAAGGGGTGGAACCAAGAGATGGTGCTCAGAGGTGTGTAGGGGGTGGAACCAAGAGACGTGATCAGAGGTGGGTAGGGGGTTGAACCAAGAGACGGTGCTCAGAGGTGGGTAGAGAGGTGGAACCAAGAGACGGTGCTCAGAGGTGGGTAGAGAGGTGGAAACAAGAGACGGTGCTCAGAGGTGGGTAGAGGGGTGGAACCAAGAGATGGTGCTCAGGGAGGGTAGAGGGTGGAACCAAGAGACAGTGCTCAGAGGTGGATAGAGGGGGTAGAACCAAGAGACGGTGCTCAGAGGTGGGTAGAGGGGTGGAACCAAGAGACGGTGCTCAGAGGTGGGTAGAGAGACGGTGCTCAAAAGTGGGTAGAGAGACCGTTCTCAGAGGAGGGTAGAGAGATGGTGCGCAGAGGTGGGTAAGGGGTGGAACCAAGAGATGGTGCTCAGAGGTGTGTAGGGGGTGGAACCAAGAGACGTGATCAGAGGTGGGTAGGGGGTTGAACCAAGAGATGGTGCTCAGAGGTGGATAGAGGGGGTAGAACCAAGAGACGATGCTCAGAGGTGGGTAGAGGGGTGGAACCAAGAGACGGTGCTCAGAGGTGGGTAGAGGGGTGGAACCAAGAGACGGTGCTCAGAGGTGGGTAGAGAGACGGTGCTCAAAAGTGGGTAGAGAGACCGTTCTCAGAGGAGGGTAGAGAGATGGTGCGCAGAGGTGGGTAAGGGGTGGAACCAAGAGATGGTGCTCAGAGGTGTGTAGGGGGTGGAACCAAGAGACGTGATCAGAGGTGGGTAGGGGGTTGAACCAAGAGACGGTGCTCAGAGGTGGGTAGAGAGGTGGAACCAAGAGACGGTGCTCAGAGGTGGGTAGAGAGGTGGAAACAAGAGACGGTGCTCAGAGGTGGGTAGAGGGGTGGAACCAAGAGATGGTGCTCAGAGGTGGGTAGAGAGGTGGAACCAAGAGACGGTGCTCAGAGGTGGGGAAGGGGTGGAACCAAGAGATGGTGCTCAGAGGCGGGTAGGGGTGGACCCAAGAGACAGTGCTCAGAGGTGGGTAGGGGGTGGAACCAAGAGACGGTGCTCAGAGGTGGGTAGAGAGGTGAAACCAAGAGACGGTGCTCAGAGGTGGGTAGAGAGGTGGAAACAAGAGACGGTGCTCAGAGGTGGGTAAGGGGTGGAACCAAGAGACGGTGTTCAGAGGTGGGTAGGGGTGGACCCAAGAGACAGTGCTCAGAGGTAGGTAGGGGGTGGAACCAAGAGACGGTGCTTAGAGGTGGGTAGAGAGGTGGAACCAAAAAACGGTGCTTAGAGGTGGGTAGAGGAGTGGAACCAAAAGATAGTGCTAGGAGGTGGGTAGGGTGTGGAACCAAGAGACGGTGCTCAGAGGTTGGTAGAGGGGTGGAACCAAGATGTGGTACTCAAAAGTGGGTAGAGGGGTGCAACCAAAAGACGGTGCTGAGAGGTGGGTAGAGGGGTGGGACCAAGAGATGGTGCTCAGAGGTGTGAAGAGCGGGTGGAACCAAGAGACAGTGCTCAGAGGTTGGTAGAGGGGTGGAACCAAAAGAGGATGCTCAGAGGTAGGTAGAGGGGGTGGAACAAAGAGACGGTGCTCAGAGGTGGGTAGAGGGGTGGGACCAAGAGACGGTGCTTAGAGGTGGGTAGAGGGGGTGGAACCAAGCGACGGTCCTCAGAGGTGGGTAGGGGGCGGAGACAAGGAGTGACTCAGAGGGGGGAGTTCCTGTATCTATTATCTGAGAACAGCTGGTTAACCCATTGATGACAGTTGAAAACTTTGCTGTTACAATGTTCTTCATTGTAACAACAAACAAAATGTAAAAAAACAAAAAACAAAACAAAATCCGTGATTTCCCCTCATATGGTGACACCGAACTAATCTGATGACATTAAAAACAGTAAAAAAAAAAAAAAAAGTAAAAAAAGAGCCTGGGTACTCCCAATAGGCTCTGTTATGTGCCGTTAACTTAGAAACCTGCAATAAAAATAATTTAAAAAACAAAATGAAAAAAAATATATATTTATTATTATTTTCATTATTTGTACATACTGTCACCGGTCAGTGTCCCTGATCACCACCGGTCATATGATGGCGCTGTACAGCACTGGTGAGAGTATATACAAAAAAAAAGGAAAAATTGTGAACAATATATATATATATATATTTTTTCAAAAAATGTGGCAAAATATTTACAACTTCAAAAAACAATTCCGGAAATCGGATGGTCACCGTCTCTCCGGCTGCTTTGTTTCTGTTGATATCTCTGGTTCTGTGCGGCTGATTCCTAACCGGACAAGGATGACGCCAGTGTGAGAAGGACAGTCCTTTGTCTCCACCTGCTGGTCATATATGGTATTGCAATACTTCTTTCATTTAAAAACTGTTTACGGTCAGTAACAGCTTTATTTATACATAAAAAAAGACAAAGAAAAGTTGAATTAAAAATAATGACTACAGTCAAAATTGCAAAAAAAAAAGAAGTAAGTATGTATAACAAAGTAATACCTTTAAATACCATATATGTAATATTATATTGTTATAATAAAATATATTTCTATTATTTATTATAGTTTCATTTTGTTATAGCTTTAAAAAACATAATAATCCCCCCCCCAGTACAAATCCGCCCCCTGCTGAAATCCCCCCCCCAGAACAAATCTTTGCCCTTCCTCACCTGCCACATCCCCCCAACACAAATGCATCCCCCAGCACATATCCACCCCACTTTCTAACACGTCTACTCCTCTCCTCAGCAACCCCCCCCCCTCCAGCCCCCTCCCCCAACTTCTAGCAACAATTGTCAGCCCCTCAAATTTCCCATCATCCCCCCTACTCCAAACCCCCCCCCCTTGCACAAATCCCACCCAATCATCCCTCCAAGCACAAATCCCCCCCCCCCCAATCATCTCTACTAGCACAAATTCCCCCCAATCATCTCTACTAGCACAAATCCCCCCTCCTAGCACAAATCCTGCCCAATCATCCCTACTAACACAAATCCCCCATCCTAGCACAAATCCCACCCAATCATCCCTCCAAGCACAAATCCCCCCCCAATCATCCCTACTAGCACAAATCCCCCCCCCCCCAATCATCCCTACTAGCACAAATTCCCCCCAATCATCCCTACTAGCACAAACCCCCCCCCCCAATCATCCCTACTAGCACAAATCCCCCCTCCTAGCACAAATCCTGCCCAATCATCCCTACTAACACAAATCCCCCATCCTAGCACAAATCCCACCCAATCATCCCTCCAAGCACAAATCCCCCCCCCAATCATCCCTACTAGCACAAATCCCCCCCCACCCAATCATCTCTACTAGCACAAACCCCCCTCCTAGCACAAATCCCCCCAATCATCTCTACTAGCACAAATCCCCCTCCTAGCACAAATCCTGCCCAATCATCCCTACTAACACAAATCCCCCCTCCTAGCACAAATCCCACCCAATCATCCCTCCAAGCACAAATCCCCCCCAATCATCCCTACTAGCACAAATCCCCCCCCCCAATCATCTCTACTAGCACAAACCCCCCCTCCTAGCACAAATCCCCCCCAATCATCTCTACTAACACAAATCCCCCTTCCTAGCACAAATCCCACCCAATCATCCCTCCAAGCACAAATCCCCCCCAATCATCCCTACTAGCACAAATCCCCCCCAATCATCTCTACTAGCACAAACCCCCCCTCCTAGCACAAATCCCGCCCAATCATCTCTACTGGCACAAATCCCCCCTCCTAGCACAAATCCTGCCCAATCATCCCTCCAAGCACAAATCCCCCCAATCAGCCCTACTAGCCCAAATCCCCCCTCCTAGCACAAATCCTGCCCAATCATTCCTCCAAGCACAAATGCCTCCCAATCATCCCTACTAGCACAAATCCCCCCTCCTAGCACAAATCCCACCCAATATCCCCCCAAGCACAAATCCCCCCAATCAGCCCTACTAACACAAATCCCCCCTCCTAGCGCAAATCCCACCCAATATCCCCCCAATCATCCCTACTAGCACAAATCCCCCCTCCTAGAACAAATCCTGCCCAATCATCCCTACTAGCACAAATCCCCCCTCCTAGAACAAATCCCGCCCAATCATCCCTACTACCACAAATCCCCCTCCTAGCACAAATCCCCCCCCCAATCATCCCTACTAACAGAAATCCCTCCTCCTAGCACAAATCCCCCCAATCATCCCTACTAACACAAATACCCCCCCCCCCCCAAATCCCCTCTTAGCACAATTTCACATCCCCGATCTACCATATCCTCTCTTCTAGCACAGACGGTGCCTTCAAACGTTCACATCTCCCCAAGCCACACTTCTGAAGGTAGCTGGTCAGAGATTGTTTGGTTCAGATAATAATAACCCAGAAATTGACCTTCCTGACTAATTACAGCTGGTAAAGTGCACTCACTACTTCACGTTTCGGGCAGAAACATGGAAATATCGGGAATTGTCGTGTTTTTAAACTGTGATGAATGAAACTGTTTCATCCCGAGGATGGGTGCTGCTTGAAGTATTTGTCATCCTATTTGAGGGCCAGCAGTTGCCGTAGCATGCACCTCATCTGCACTAAAAGCCAAGGACAGTGCGGGTTGAGCAGCAGTGGGTCTTTATCTATTTACTTGGTAAAATGTGCAGGTATAGCACGAGTTAAGTCCAAGAAGGTGCGTGCCACCTCCTGGACATATTTCTTTCATTTATATCTGAAGGTTTTACGGAGCTCCGGGAGCATAGCCATCCCTATGCTTCCGGCGCTCCGACCCCGGACCTTCGGGTCTCAGCTCCTTCAGCTACAGAATCAAATGTAGCTGTTGTGTCCGTCCCTCTTCCTCTTCATGCCCAATCACAAATCACTTTGTATAACGTGGACTCATTCACAAAATACAAAGGCTTCTGTGAATGGACAGCGGAGGGGCAGAGATGTTGTGTGTAAGAAGGCAGCGCCTCTCCTTTGAGAGCCCTAGAAGTGTAGTGATAGCTTTACTATGGTGTAAGCAGGTGCAGCTAGCTAGTCTGCCACTAGGTGTCTCTCTGCCAGAATGGTGTCTGTCTACAGAAAACAGCGTCATCGGG
The DNA here is from genome assembly GCF_037356315.1 of Lithobates pipiens. Lineage (NCBI taxonomy): Eukaryota > Metazoa > Chordata > Amphibia > Anura > Ranidae > Lithobates > Lithobates pipiens. The sequence continues at coordinate 2,845,713 of NW_027507870.1, read as the reverse complement.
TGCTAGGCCACTTTTTTGTTAGAGCAGCATGCACCTCATCTGCACTAAAAGCCAAGGACAGTGCGGGTTGAGCAGCAGTGGGTCTTTATCTATTTACTTGGTAAAATGTGCAGGTATAGCACGAGTTAAGTCCAAGAAGGAGCGTGCCACCTCCTGGACATATTTCTTTCATTTATATCTGACGGTTTTACGGAGCTCCGGGAGCATAGCCATCCCTATGCTTCCGGCGCTCCGACCCCGGACCTTCGGGTCTCAGCTCCTTCAGCTACAGAATCAAATGCAGCTGTTGTGTCCGTCCCTCTTCCTCTTCATGCCCAATCACAAATCACTTTGTATAACGTGGACTCATTCACAAAATACAAAGGCTTCTGTGAATGGACAGCGGAGGGGGAGGGGCAGAGATGTTGCGTGTAAGAAGGCAGCGTCTCTCCTCTCAGAGCCCTAGGAGTGTAGTGATAGCTGTACTATGGTGTAAGCAGGTGCAGTTAGCTAGTCTGCCACTAGGCGTCTCTCTGCCAGAATGGTGTCTGGCTACAGAAAACAGCGTCATCAGGTGCTAGGCCCCTTTTTGTTAACGGCCACCTGCAGTGATGTCATTGACTCAGGGCCCAGGTTGGTAGGAGCCCTAGTGCAGTTGGGGTATGGTTGCCAGAAACCCCACCATCAGAGCCAGCAAGTAGAAGCCCTGGACAGGGCTGGAGGCCGGGCAGAGGTAGATCTGTACCCAGAGGAGCCGGCTGTAGACGTCCTGACCCTTATGGAGGTGGGGAGCTTGATTGGGTTGTAAAGGGTCTTATAGACCAGGCTAAGAGATCCCTGGAATGAGGCTTTCCCCCTGGAGGGTCCTGGAAGAGGTGTACCAATGGAGGAGGTGGCTGCAGAGATCCCACCCCAGCGAGTATTTATGACAATGGGTGAATAGAGACTGTTTAAGAGAAGATGGCTTACTGAAAGGGCTGTATGATGCTTTCACATATGACTTCTGCGGACCATCCATTGAACGTGATTGACAATGTGCTGTCAAGTGACCCCCACATAGTATTTCGGTGTGATTGGACTGTTTGTGCCACCTTCTTAAGTACCACCAGTAAAGTGTAGCAGTTCTATCTGTGTGTGGACAGTCCTTCCTTTTGGGGATATGAAGGTTATCAGGGCAGGAATGCCAGGAGGAGGCCTTCGACACGGAGTCAGGTACAAGCTGGTGAAGGGTTAAAGCCTAAGCCTGAAGGTCGCTGTGCTAACAGGAGGGGTGCGGGGCAGGGACTTGTGCTTTTGGTGCCGATTTCCCAAACCCCTCTTACAATGGGAGCTCCGTAAAACTGTCAGATGTAAATTAAAGAGATAAGTCCAGGAGGAGGCATGCACCTCGTTAGACTTGGTTCAAACTATGCCTGCACATTTTTTACAAAGGGGGCTGAATTCCTGGAGTTCGGCTTTAATTCCTGTCTAGCAGAAGGGAGCGGATATTGACCCAAGCCTTTGGACAAAAGAGGAATATTCTTCAATAAAGAAGTCTGGTAGTCACATTTTATAGTGAGCGTAGAAACATTTCTTTCCATACCCCCCAAGCTGCATTAGGGTTCCTCCCAACCTGGCCCTGACTCGCCCATGACATCACTACACTGAGGTTTCTAACTAAAAGGGGCCTAGCACCTGATGACACTGCTTTCTGTAACCAGAGACTATTTTGGAACAGAGCCACCTAGTGGCAAGCTAGTTAACTGCACCTGCTTACATTGTAGTACAGCTAATCACTACACACCTAGGCCTCCGAGAGGAAAAATGTTGCCTGCTTACACACACAGCAAACATCTTTGCTCTCAACCCTCCCCCCCCCCCCAGCTGTCCATTCACAGAAGCAGGATTGCCACCCAATGTGGGATTTACCCGGACAGTCCAGGTTTTGAACATTATTCATACAGACTGGACTGTGGCACCCCAAGTAACAGAGTGCCACAGCTGCTGAGTGCATAGGCGTGCACATGGGCTGGGATGTGCCTGGGCACACCCAGATAACAAGGGTCGCCAACCATCCATAGGGCTGGCTGCAGTTCTCCAAGTTGAGTGTCTCGGACACTCTCTCACACTGCCCAGTTCCGGCACAGTTCCCCCGCAAGACCAGGAGAGGAGAGAGGGCTTGATTTGTTCCTCCTCCTCCTGCCCTTACCCCTCGGTGTCTGCCCGCCAATACTCCAATCCCCGGCATGCCGTGCCTCAGAAAAGGAATGTGTGGGTGTGAAATCTGAAGCCCAGCAGCCAGAAGATACATTGAGGGCGGCACAGTGGTGTAGTGGTTAGCACTCTCACCTAGCAGTAAAAAGGGTCAGTGGTTCAAATCCCAACCACAACACTACCTGCCTGGAGTTTGCATGTTCTCCCTGTGCCTGCGTGGGTTTCCTCCAGGTACTCCGGTTTCCTCCCACACTCCAAAGACATTCAGCTAGGTTAATTGGCTTCTGTCCAAAATTGGCCCTAGTATATGAATGTGGACTTTGGATTGTGGGCTCCTTGAGGGTAGGGACCAATGTGAGTGTGTAATGTACAGGGATAGGGGTAGACACTCACTCAGGTTGAACTGGATGGACTGGTGTCTTTATTCAACCTTACTAACTATGGAACTACGAAAGGTGCCGATGCCTGAGTGAAGTCTCCTCCCTCTCTCCCTTCTCTCTCCTGCCTGCGAGTGAGTGAGTACACCAAGGTAAGGAGGACCCAGATATAAAGGGTGCTCTGCGGACTCTGATGTAAGGGGGGGCTTTGGGAACCATGATTTAAAGGGGGATACTGGGACCTCTGGTGTGAGTGAGGGCTTCGGTGAGCAGGAATCCCCTTACATCAGCGTTCCCCTTTGCACTAGAGTCCACAGCGTTGCCCCATAGAAAATAAAAATTACCGCTCACGGCTAAAGTGTTTTGGGTTTGGCTTGAAGAAAACGTGGCGACCCTACACAGAAGCCTTTGTATTTTGTGTGCGAGTTCACATAATACAACATGATTTGCGATTGGGCATGAGGAGGAGAGGGGTGGTTACAGGGGTTGCATTTGACTGAGCTGAAGGAGCTTAGTGTCAGGTCAGCTAGAGCCCAGGTGACAGATGCACACCGTAGGGCTTAGGAGTGCACCACAAGGTTGTGGACCCTACGGCTGACTGCTGCGGACAGGGGTCAAGGTGATAGGAAGGCAGGGCCTGCCAGAACACCAAGATGGATTCCACCGGGATTAGAGCGTAAGATTCCCCGGGGCACAGAGTCTAAGAGCCAGCAGGTGTTCACCAGAGCCTCGAGTGGTGATGATGGACTCGGCTGCAACTGGCTCCAGGTCGCGACCCCCAGGGTCCCCCAGCTCACACCCACAGTAGGCAACAGGAGGATAGGGATGGTGAGGGACAAAGCCAAGGTCCGGGCAACAAGCAGACAGGAATAGTCAGGGACACGCCAAAAGGTCAGGATCACAGGCAAACAGGGATAGTAAAGGACACGCCAAAGTCGGTAACGTAACAACAGCAGAGCACACGGCAGGAAACAGGAAGCTAAACACACAAAGGTTGATCAGCAGGGTTGGCCTGCAGTGCACAGGTTAATATAGAGTTCTCTGATAGGAGCTAGGGTGGAGCCATGCCAGAGGATGGATTATAAAAGCAGTCAGGTGAGGCTCGGCTGGTCTCTAGAAATGAACACATGGAGACAGGTAAGCAGACGAACTCTATTGCATAACCATGACACTTAGACCAGAAGGTCCAGCATTGGAGCACCGGAAGCATATGGATGACTATGCTCCAGGAGATCTGTAAAAATTGTCAGATGTTAATTTGAAGAGATAAATCCAGGAGGTGGCAGACACATTGTTGGACTCGGCTCAAAGTGGTGGAGTTCCTGGAGGTGGGATATTGTCTCAATTGTTGATCTCCGGTAAAAGAGGAACATTCTTCATTAAAGAATTTTATTTTTTTTGAGTTAATTCCAGACAGAAGTCTGATAACTGGTCAGATGCCCACATTTTATGGTGAATGTAGAAACCTTTCTTCCTGTCCCACATCCTCCATCCTACATACAACCGACACGTCTTACAGCCATAGTCTGTTCTGGGCGTTGTTGCTGCATGTATTCATTGCCGGAGGGGTCCACCGACTGGATTCTGGAGGAGAACAATGAGATGTTTCTATATCGGTGTCACCATGCTGTGTGTAATAGGTACGTCCTCAGCCTGACTATTCCAGGAGGTCTCTGTTCCTTGTCCTTCACTGAGGTCCATGTAGTGGACTTGGGAAATCATTAGCATGTAGCTACCATTTTCCATAAGGTTGCATTCACACCCGAGCGAAGCGAATTTCAGTATTTTTTTTTTTATGTGAGCGTTTTTAGAAGCACATTACAAGCTTTGTACAGCTTTAGTTGTTTTTGTTTAGCCAGAAGAAAGCACTAGGGGGAAGGAAAGGTAGAGGATGGAATATGGAGACCCCCTTTAGATATAATTTAATGAATAAAGACAGTGATTGGTAAATCTGCTTATTGGGCAGTTAGCAACTGCTTATACTGAACAATTGGAAGAAGGATACTAATGCATTATATATTTTTTTTTAATCTTGATAAAGTTAAATAATTATTATATGCTTTACTGATTTAATTACATTATTAAGTGCTTATATGCTAACGTTAGGATCATGATATAATAACAGGCTCTCTTGCTAGAATGACTTTACAGAAAGATGATATTAGAACAAATTGTTGATCTCCGGATCCTTGGAAGGCCTTGTTGTGGAACATGGAGAGAGTTGGTCTCCTTCTTCTACAATGAGGTATTTAGGAGTCTGGAGGTCGGTAAAGCTGATAAGGTGTTCAGAGATAACAGAAATGAATGTCTCTTGCAAGTGGGCAGCACAGTGGTGTAGTGGTTAGCACTCTCACCTAGCAGTAAGAAGGGTCACTGGTTCAAATCCCAACCACGACTCTACCTGCCTGGAGTTTGCATGTTCTCCCTGTGCCTGCGTGGGTTTCCTCCGGGTACTCCGGTTTCCTCCCACAATCCAAAGACATGCTGGTAGGTTAATTGGCTTCTGTCTAAAATTGGCCCTAGTATATGAATGGGGACCTTGGATTGTGGGCTCCTTGAGGGTAGGTGCCAACGTGAGTGTGCAATGCATAGGGATAATTGTAGACACTCACTCAGGTTGAACTGGATGGACTGGTGTCTTTATTCAACCTTACTAACTATGAAACTTTGAATGATGTGCTACTTGTACAAATTCTTCAGAAAATGATTTAATCTGTAAAATGTTGATGTTTGGGAAGGTCCTCCATGAGGACTGTCCAGTATTGGAGGGTAAAAGCTTCCCGTTTGATGAAGAGGTCAGATCCTTGGTCCTCTTGCCCTGTCTAAGCCCTTGTACACACGGTCGGAGAATCCGTCAGAATGTGTTTTGTCGGATATTCCGACTGTGTGTGGTCTGCATCGGACTGTTTCCGTCGGAATATCCGTCAGGCCCAATTTTCCAACTTGTTGGAAATATTTTCCGGCAAACTGCTCCGATCGGACATACTCCGATCATGTGTAGAGAATTCCGATCGGACCAAGTGCCACGCATGCTCAGATCAAATTCCTACATCAAAGCTATTGGCTACTAGCCTGAACGTAGTCCCGTCGTAACGAAATTATGTCATCAAGTTCTGAACGATCGGATTTTCCGACAACTTGGTCCGACAGTGTGTATGCAACAGTTTCGGACAAAATCCGACGGACAAAATCCAATGGATTTGGTTGGCAGAATGTCCGACCCGTGTGTACAGGGGCTAAGGATCTCCGCACACCTTCATCTCTCTACGTTCTAATCTTTACTGTTTACTTTGTAACTCTTCTAAATAAACTTCCAGAACCTTCAGCGTGATCAGAGGTTGTTGATTTTCTTATCCCCCAATCTTCTCTTCCAGGAGTCTGCGGAGAAGAGACATGGAATAGCACTCTCACCGCATGGACAGGTAAGGAACACCCTGAGATTCAGAATAATGTGCACAACGTCACTGACCCCTGCACTGTTCCAGGTTTGCCCCATTGGAGGTGATACTGTATGTAGGCAGCATCCTAGGGAGCAGAGAAGACAAGGGCACATTAGAACAGGAGAAGAACGGGAAACATACCTCTGAAGTTTGTGAATGAGGCTAAAAACCTAATTTACCAGAATATCTAAAATATATGCTGGGAAATATAAGAGAGCATGGAATTCTGAAAAAAAAAAAAAAAATTATGGTTTTGACGAGATAGGATGCGGCTTAAAATGTTGTGTTTTATATTTATTATTATTTGTGGGATTTGTACTATTGGTTACATTGGCATTTTTCTAAACTGGTAATTTAGTGAGAAAACTTTAAATTCAAAGTTGAACTTTGGTAAATATATATATATATAAGTGGAAGAGACATAATATATACAGTATATACACTTACCCGCCACTTTATTAGGTCAACCTGGCTAGTAGCAGGTTGGACCCCCTTTATTAGGTCCACCTTGCTAGTAGCAGGTTGGACCCCCTTTATTAGGTCTACCTGGCTAGTAGCAGGTTGGACCCCCTTTATTAGATACACTTGCTAGTAGCAGGTTGGACCCCCCTTATTAGGTCCACCTGGCTAGTAGCAGGTTGGACCCCCCTTATTAGGTCCACCTGGCTAGTAGCAGGTTGGACCCCCTTTATTAGGTCCACCTTGCTAGTAGCAGATTGCATCCCTTTTATTAGATACACCTTGCTAGTAGCGGGTTGGACCCCCTTTATTAAATCCACCTTGCTAGTAGCGGGTTGGACCCCCTTTATTAGGTCCACCTGGCTAGTAGCAGGTTGGACCCCCTTTATTAGGTCCACCTTGCTAGTAGCAGGTTGGACCCCCTTTATTAGATACACCTTGCTAGTAGCAGGTTGGACCCCCTTTATTAGATACACCTTGCTAGTAGCGGGTTGGACCCCCTTTATTAGATACACCTTACTAGTAGCGGGTTGGACCCTCTTTATTAGATACACAGGGGCGGACTGACCATTGGGCCACCTGGGCACTGCCCGAGGCCCCGTGCCACTAGGGGGCCCCATCAGGGTTGCCAGCCTCAGTAAAACCAGGGAAAGTATGTAAAAATATGTGTTTTTTTTACATCTGTCTCTGAAATGACCCTTACCGACATCCTTTTGGTCTAAAAATCCTTAGATTATAGCTACCCCACCCGTCCAGTACCTTCTCAGCCAATAGAAACGTGTCTGTGTATACTGTGTGATTGTATACTGTGTGTGTGTGTGTTTGTGTATACTGTGTGGCCCCATAATGTCTGATTGCCTGGGGGCCCCATAATCTCCTATTGCCCGGGGGCCCCATGATTTGTCAGTCCGCCCCTGTAGATACACCTTGCTAGTAGCGGGTTGGACCCCCTTTATTAGGTCCACCTGACTAGTAGCAGGTTGGATCCCTTTTATTAGATACACCTTGCTAGTAGCGGGTTGGACCCCCTTTATTAAATCCACCTTGCTAGTAGCCGGTTTGACCCCCTTTATTAGGTCCACCTGGCTAGTAGCAGGTTGGACCCCCTTTATTAGGTCCACCTTGCTAGTAGCAGGTTGGATCCCCTTTATTAGATACACCTTGCTAGTAGCGGGTTGGACCCCCTTTATTAAATCCACCTTGCTAGTAGCGGGTTGGACTCCCTTTATTAGGTCCACCTGGCTAGTAGAAGGTTGGACCCCCTTTATTAGGTCCACCTTGTTAGTAGCAGGTTGGACCCCCTTTATTAGATACACCTTGCTAGTAGCGGGTTGGACCCCCTTTATTAAATCCACCTTGCTAGTAGCAGGTTGAACCCCCTTTATTAGGTCCTTCTTGCTAGTAGCAGGTTGGACCCCCTTTGGCCTTCATTCTTGGTGGCATAGTTGCAACAAGGTGTTGGAAATGTTCCTCAGAGATTTTGCTCTATAGTGACATGTTAGCATCACACAGTTGCTGCAGATTTGTGGGCTGCACATCCATGATGCCAACCCCCTGTTCCACCACATCCCAAAGGTGCTCTATTGGATGAGATGTGGTGAGTGTGGAGACCCTTGGAGGACAGGGACCTCATTGTCCAGTGGTGAGATGATCGGAGCTTTGTGACATGGGGCATTATCCTGCTGGGAGGAGCCATCAGAAGATGGGGACACTGTAGTCATAAAGGGATGGACATGGTCAGCAACAATACTCAGGTAGGTCCGTGGTGTATAAACCATGCTCAATTGGTACTAAGGGGCCCAAAGTGTGCCAAGAAAATATCCCCCACACCATTACACCTCCACCACCAGTCTGAACCGGTGACACAAGGCAGGATGGATCCATGTGCCAAATTCTGACCCCACCATCTGAATGTTGCAGCTGAAATCCAGACTCATCAGACCAGGCAACGTTTTTCCAATCTTCTATTGTCCAATTTTGGTGATCCTGTGGCAATTGTAGCCTCAGTTTCCTGTTCTTAGCTGACAGGAGTGGCGCCTGGTGCTGTAGTCCACCTGCTTCCAGGTTGGATGTGTTGTGTGTTCAGAGATGGTATTCTGCATACCTTGGTTATAACGAGTGATTATTTGAGTTACTGTCGCCTTTCTATCATCTGGAACCAGTCTGCCCATTCTTCTCTGACCTCAACAAAGCATTTTCCTCCACACAACTGCCGCTCACTGGATATTTTTTCTTTTTCCCACCATTTTCTGTAAACCCGAGAGATGGTTGTGTGTGAAAATCCCAGAAATACTCAGACCGGCCCGTCTGCAACCAACAGCCATGCCACGTTCAAAAGTAACTAAAATCCCCTTTCTTCCCCATTCTGATGCTCAGTTTGAACTTCAGCAAGTCCTCTTCGCCACGTCTAGATGTCTAAATGCGTTGAGTTGCTGCCCTGTGATTGGCTGGCTAGCAATTTGTGTTACCAAGCAATTGAACAGGTGGACCTAATAAAGTGGCCGGTGAGTGTATATAGTACTGTAAATATTTATATAGAGCAGTATCTATCAAGAAATGAAAACACTAATGCAGCCACCACATCTAAGGACCGGTAATCTGGCATATGTAACATTTTTGTTCTCTGGTTTAGAGGCTCTTCAAGCTCACAGTGGTCATTGTTGCTTCATTATAAAGTGACTACATCTTGGTAAAATGGGAAGTAACTAAAAGAACAAGTGCATTAAAAAAAAATACAATAATATTGCTGGTTCAGGGGCTGTAAACAAGTTTCTAGTTCTAGAGAGTTCTTTTAGAAGAGAGATTATCGATTTTATGGAAATAATTGCCCAAATAGTCTTCCAGCTGTGGGGGGAATTTGGTGGTAACAACCATGTCCCCCAGGTGGGGGGAATTTGGTGGTAACCAGGCATGTACTGGCCATTGGGACTATCAGGAGTTTCCCGGTGGGCCGATGGCTCAGTGGGCCACTCTGATGTAAGGGGGCTGGTGATGGGACACTCTGATGTAAGGGGGCTGGTGATGGGCCACTCTGATGTAAGGGGTGCTGATGGGACACTCTGATGTAAGGGGGTGCTGATGGGACACTCTGATGTAAGGGGGCTGCTGATGGGACACTCTGATGTAAGGGGGTGCTGATGGGACACTCTGTTGTAAGGTGACTGGTGATGGGACACTCTGTTGTAAAGGGGCTGGTGATGGGACACTCTGATGTAAGGGGGCTGGTGATGGGACACTCTGATGTAAGGGGGCTGGTGATGGGCCACTCTGATGTAAGGGGTGCTGATGGGACACTCTGATGTAAGGGGGTGCTGATGGGACACTCTGTTGTAAGGTGACTGGTGATGGGACACTCTGTTGTAAAGGGGCTGGTGATGGGACACTCTGATATAAGGGAGTGCTGATGGGACACTCAAAATGTATGTGGGCCGATCTGGATGAAGTCCAGGGCCAAATTTCTGTCCCAGTCTAGCCCTGGTGGTAACAACCATGTCCCCCAGGTGGGGGGAATTTGGTGGTAACAACCATGTCCCCCAGGTGGGGGGAATTTTATGGTAGCAACCATGTCCCCCAGGTGGGGGGAATTTTATAGTAACAACCATGTCCCCCAGATGTGGTGAATTTGGTTGTAACAACCATGTCCCCCAGGTGTGGTCAATTTGTTTAGAACAATACCACAGCAAAATGACACTTCTAAAGCAAAAAAATGTAATTTAAAACTGCTCGCAGCTGTAATGAATTGTCGGTCTCAGCAATACAGATAAAACTCATTGAAAAAAAACGGCATGCCCCCCCCCCCAGTCCATTAGCAGGCCCTTTGGGTCTTGTATAAATTAAGGGGAGCCCCGCACCAAAATTAAAAAAGAAAATAGCATGGGGGTCCCCCCAAAATCCATACCAGGCCCTTCAGGTGCGCCAAATAAAACAAAAAAAGGGGGCCTAGGGGCCCCCCCCAGAATGTTGATGGGGTCAAGGGCCTCATCCCCACAACCATTGCCCAGTGATTGTGGATGTCTGCGGGCAGGGGGCTTATCTTATCGGAATCTGGAAGCCCCTTTAACAAGGGGACCCCTAGATCCCGGCCCCCTCCCTACATAGTGTGGGGCATGGACTCAGCTCCCTGAGACATGATTGGCCAAAGGCACCCCGGATTCCCAAATCTCGGTACAAATCTAAGGGGGAACGGAGATTCGCTGTTCAAGGACCACGGCTATGGAACGCTTTACCAACCAACATCCGCTTGGAAGAAAACCTCCAGGTCTTCAGGAAAAAAACTCAAGACCTTCCTCTTCTAGAAGCTGGACAACAAAGCTCCACACAGCGCCTTGATGCGATTCAGTTCGCTTTGAGCGCTATACAAATTATTCATTCATTCATTCAATCATGGCTCTCACAGCAGAGCGCGCTGTGATTGGCCAAAGCATGCAGGTCAGGTGCATGCTTTGGCCAATCAGCACCCGTCAATGCACTGCGATCTCACAGTGCATTGACGGTCGCACCGTTCATTATGGCATGTACATTTGAATTTCCCATGAACGCCCCATAATGTTCTGTATTCGGCGAACACACGATCTTCAAGTCGAACTATCAGCCATGTTCTCTAAGTGCGTGAATCTGGTGGTAGTAGTCATGTCTTCCGAGTTTGGCGTAGCTGGTGGTATCAGCCATGTCTTCCATATTTGATGAAGCTGGTGGTATCAGCCATGTCCTCCATGTGTGATGAATCTGGTGGTAGCAGCCATGACCCCCAGGTGTGATGCAGCTGGTGATACAAGCCATGTCCTCCAAGTGTGGGTAATCTGGCGGTAGCAGTCATATCTTCCAGGTTTGGTGAAGCTGGTGGTAGAAGTCGTGTCCTGTAGGTGTGTTGATGCTGGTGGTAGAAGCTTTGTCCTAAACGTGTGGAAAAACTAGTGATAAAAGCCATGTCTTCCAGGTATGATGATACTGGTGGTAATAGTAGGGTTGCCACCTCATCCCTTTAAACCCAAACACATATGAATTACACAGGTTAATTTAATGCAGATAAGGCACCAAGTGAGTTTAATTACCACCTTAATCAGCAACAGAACCCATGTAATTAATATGTATTTGAATTTAAAGGGATGAGGTGGCAACCCTAGGTAATAGACATGTCCCCCAAGCGTGGTGAATTTTGTAGTAGCAGCCATGTCTTTCAGGTTTGGTGAAACTGGTGGTAGAAGCTATGTTCTCTAGGTGTGGCGATGCTGAAGGTAGAAGCCATGTCCTCCAACTTTGGTAAAGCTGGTGATAAAGCTTTATCTTCCAGGCATGGTGATACTGATGGTAACAGCCATGTCCTCCAGGTGTGGTGAAACTTGTAGTAACATTTAATTACTCCAACAGCAACACATGCTAGTCGGTAAACTACCTGGTTACTTTGCCATCAATAAACCCAGCCAATGTCTACTGAAGGCTCTTCTTCACTTCTCTAAACACATACCATACTATATAAGTGGTATATAAGGGGCCGCACTGCGCATGCATTGGTAAATTGTCACCACACTGAGTATGCGTTGCCTCACGGACCACCTCAACTAACCTGAAAGAGAAAGACCTCCTGATGACGTCACATAAGAAGATGGTGGTGTGGGACCCCAAATGCTAAAAACGTGGTTGCTTACACCAGTCAAGACTGGACTCCCTGGGTGGGTATGTTTTTTGAGGACAACCCAGCTGTACTGGTGAAAGAGTAAAAAAAATTATAAAGAAGGGAGTGAAGTTCTTCTTTAAGAAGTACTGGGGCTCTAGTTTGATGCATTATACGTGTAGCACTAACCCCCGAAGGAGCTGCTGGTTATTTTTGGGCTTACCGTTACCTTTCGTTCTCCTTGTTTCACGTCTAGGGGATGTCCCGTGGTAGATGGCCCAGTAACTTGAGACTGACAATAGATCCACTTGAATAAATTTTATTTGCAAAAACTCAAACCATTGACCAGTCTTTTAACTTGGGATCAGAGGGTTGGAAAGGAAAGTTCAGGTACTCTCAATGTCAAAGTCCAAAAACGTTAAAGAACTTGTTTACTTTGACTGCATCCAGAGAATAGCCATTCGCAACTGGATGATCACTCAGGTTGGACAGTCCCTCTCTCACAAGGCCTACAAGGTGTTTACTCAGGAACAAAGTCTTTATCATCGACGTTGTTGTAGAACACATAGGGAAACTAAGCTGTAGAACACTTGTAGGATACCTGGATCTCTCAGCCTGCTTGGCGATATCCACAAGACCGGATTCTCTTGGTTACTTCAGCCCTTCCAGGCTCTTGTTAAGAAAACCAACCTCACACGTGGTGTTCTTCTAAAGAGTCCTCCTCTGGAATGCTCGAAGTTCAATGGGTCTCTCCCAAACCGAAGACAGCACCCATCCACCTTGGAATCCTTCCTTAGTTCTCTTGCCTTGGGCTAGCCAGCCCCGAGGTGTTAAAGTCAGGTGGATCCGCACCCCAGGCCATAGCCTTCCTGGGGGCAGGTCAGGAGGACCAGGGCCATGTAATCAGCACAGCATACTGGACCGGTACCCTGAACCACGTGACGTCCGCATCTTAAATACCCTCTCCCAGAGGGCACAGCGAGAGGGCCACTCCCACTGACCTAACTCCGAGGGAGAGTAAATTAAACGCCCAACCAGACCATAGTTCCACGCCTAGAATAAAAAAAGAAAATAAAAACGCGCTTGGCCCCCAAAAAAGGGAAATTTCTTTTCTTATTTATCAAGCAAGAAGAAAAATGTCAAGCAAGAAAAGAATATTTTTCTCAGATAAATATCCAAGAAATTAATCTTAAAGATAAATACAAATAGTCAAAAAAAAGGGAATAATCAAAAAAAGAAGAATACAAATGAATGTTTCACAGGATGTGAGGCTGCTGCTCCACAGTGGGATACACACACATAAACATAGATAAAAAATAAAGAAAAAGAGCTGCGCCAAATAATATGAGTCAGTAAACCATACAACTATAAAGAAAAGTCCATGGAAACTTTATGTTGTCCAAAGAAGGAAGACGATCGCACCACAGTGATTCCACACTTCATTATCACTATAGTGTCCCACCACCGACAAAAAAAGTGCGCTTACCAGACGGTAAAAGCACAAGGAGCGTTTAGAGTACCAAGCCACCGACAGCTCCTCGCCTTCACCAAACACTTTGTCCCTCAGGAACGAACGATACATACACTGAAGCCGCTCCACATTTTCATTAGTAACCCAGTTTCATGTTCATAATGTAAAAAGAAAAGAAGCCTCCCATAGTGTAAAAAACTTCAATGCTCTTTTAATTAATAGAAATGCACTTACATAAAAACGAACGATTTCCGTATGTAAAAACAAGCCGGCCGGCAAAAAACGAGAGCCCCTCCTCCTCTCGTAAAACACGTGGTGACGTCACAGCGTGCCCTCTCATACGCGTTTCGTCATACGTGACGTTTTCAATGGGGGGTTAAAACGTCACGTATGACGAAACGCGTATGGGAGGGCACGCTTGGTACTCTAAATGCTCCTTGTGCTTTTACCGTCTGGTAAGCGCACTTTTTTTGTCGGTGGTGGGACACTATAGTAATGAGGAAGTGTGGAATCACTGTGGTGCGATCGTCCTCCTTCTTTGGGCAACATAAAGTTTCCATGGACTTTTCTTTATAGTTGTATGGTTTATTGATTCATATTATTTGGCGCAGCTCTTTTTCTTTATTTTTTATCATAGTTCCACGCCTGCCACCAGAGACAGCGCCCTCCCCCCCCCCCCCTGTCGCCAGGCTGAACATCTCACGGCCCAGTCAGACTGACACAGAAGTCAAATTTAGGCAAATAGACCCAAACCAAACTGTAGTTTGGGTAAAGTTAAATTTTGAAAACACATAGGGCGTGCTCTTCGGGAGCCCGCCGCTACATACGTATAATATATGTAACACTGTCCAGCTACTTTTATGAGAATCCTTTGTGTCTTTTTTTAGAGTCCAATATCAGAACCTCCCCGGCGTCTCCTATGGATATCACTCATAGGAATACTAACCAAACAGAGGTTTATGGCACAAATGGATTGCTTGACTTTGCCAATATTAAGCTTGAGAATGATGACACCAATAAGGACAGAAACCCGCACCGCCGTGATGACAATGATCACAAAAGAAAAATGTGGTAAGAGCCAAAGATTTCTCCCATGGTGTAGAGAATGTTATATTGTCTGTGGTGAACTTGGAATGGTTTCTTATTGGTTGCAGGTATCTCCCAGCATGTTGTGAAGCGGTAATAGGGCATTCCAACTCTCCTCCATGCTCATTACAATGGTCCCCCCCTCCCCCCTCATATTACCCAGTTATTCATAGGTGTGCCCAGCCTATTGCATCATGTGGCCCTACAGATGAAAGACAAGGTGAGCATTAGCTGCTGGTGGGGTAAAAATCACCTGTGTACAGAGAAGCAGCTGGTTCCTTCACCTTCCCGCTTCTCCTCTGACTCTCCATTCACCTGCTGAGGGAAAACCCTGTGTAAGCTCTAAGCCAGTCTGGTCAGAGCTCACACAAGGTTTTAGGCTCTCTCCTCCCCTCACATGACATAACTGAGCCCTGGTGATTGGCTGCATTAAGGGGAGGGATTTACAGTATATGCTCCTCCATACCTTGAAGCAATGGCGTCGCTAGGGGGTGGCTGTTGGGGGCCATAGCCCCAAATCTGGGGCCCATAGACCCGAGTCTCTCAGAGGTGGCCATGGCCTCTCTGCAGCCGGGCCATGAGGGAGCATAGAGATGACATCATTTCTCACCGCCTGCCCTGCATCACTGCTGTTCCGCTCTCACTGTGCAGCCGCGGGCAGCAGAGAGATAACATCATATAGCACTGCCGTCCTATCTCTGGTGAACCTGATGTAAGGAAGGGCTCTCTGGGGACCCCGATGTAAGTGGGGGTCTCTCCGGGGACCCTGATGTAAATGGGTGGGGGCTCTTTGGGGACCCTGATGTAAGAAAAGGGGCTTTCTGGGGACTCTGATGTAAGGGGGGCTCTCTGGGGACCCCAATGTAAGGAAGGGGCTCTCCGGGGACCGTGATGTAAGTGGAGGGGCTCTCTGGGGACCCCGATGCAAGGCAGAGGCTCTCTGGGGACTCTGATGTAAGGAGGGGCTCTTTGGGGACTCTGATAGAAGGGGGGGGCTCTCTGGGGACCCTGATGTAAGGGGGGCGCTCTGGGGACCCTGATGTAAGGGGGGGCGCTCTGGGGACCCTGATGTAAGGGGGGCTCTCTGGGGACCCTGATGTAAGAGGGAGGCTCTCTGGGGAATAAAATAACAATATGTACTGCGCTAAGACCATCTGGTGAATAGATGACTAAATAAATAATTATATAAATAAAAAATACAATACAATAAGGTGAGTAAGTGAGTCCCACAAACTCTTCCTTTCTATATAAGAATAACCTAGTACACAAATCTCATAATAAATAACTATTTGGAATTTAATAATAAATGAACCCTGTGCAAATGGCCCAAAAACGTGCAGATAACATTCAAATATTATAATGTCCAAAATAAAGTGCAAGTGCTCCGTGTGCTGCACACTATCCTTAATATATTGAATAATAATCTTGACAGTCCATCATAGGGAGATGGATAAAAGTGAAGCTGGTGCCTTCATGCACTGTGCACACAATCCTGGTGTACCCCTCCACCGGATGTGCCCTCACCTTAAGGGTTTTTTTTTAAAAGAAAAGCCTGTAGTTCAGGGATATGCAATTAGCGGACCTCCAGCTGTTGCAAAACTACAAGTCCCATCATGCCTCTGCCTCTGGGTGTCATGCTCAGAGTCTTACTATGCCTCATGGGACTTGTAGTTCTGCAACAGCTGGAGGTCGGCTAATTGCATATCTCTGCTCCACATCAATATTCTCACATTTCATGATAAAAAAACAAGCCTTGGTATACTCGCGTGTATTAGGACGATGGTGTCACCTGAAGATGGATCTGCAGCCCCGACCCGTGGCGTTTCCCACCATCCTAAGCCTGTGTTTCAAAGCACTTCCTGATTCCTTACACGTCAGCCGATCAAGCTCTCTGGGGACCCTGATTTAAGTGGGGGGGCTCTCTGGGGACCCTGATGTAAGTGGGGAGCTCTCTGGGGACTCTGATATAAGGGGGAGCTCTCTGGGGACCCTGATGTAAGGGGGGAGAATCTCTGGGGACCCTGATGTAAGGGGGAGGATCTCTGGGGACCCTGATGTAAGGGGGAGGATCTCTGGGGACCCTGATGTAAGGAGGAGGTCTTTGGGGACCCTGATGTGGAGGGGAGGCTCTCTGGGGACACTGATGTAAGTGGGGGGCTCTCTGGGGACTCTAATGTAAGGGGGGATCTCTGCGGACCCTGATTTAAAGGGGGATCTTTTGGGACCCTGATGTAAGGTGGAGGATCTCTGGGAACCCTGATGTAAGTGGGAGACTCTCTGGGGACCCTGATATAAGGGGGATCTCGGGGGACCCTGATGTAAGGGGGAGAATCTCTGGGAACCCTGATGTAAGTGGGAGGCTCTCTGAGGACCCTGATGTAAGGAGGAGGCCTTTGGGGACCCTGATGCAAGGGGGAGGCTCTCTGGAGACCCTGATGTAAGTGGGGGGCTCTCTGGGGACTCTGATGTAAGGGGGAGGCTCTCTGGAGACCCTGATGTAAGGGGGAGGCTCTCTGGGGACTCTGATGTAAGGGGGAGGCTCTCTGGAGACCCTGATGTAAGTGGGGGGCTCTCTGGGGACTCTGATGTAAGGGGGAGGCTCTCTGGAGACCCTGATGTAAGGGGGAGGCTCTCTGGGGACTCTGATGTAAGGGGGAGGCCCTCTGGGGACCCTAATGTAACGGGGGGCTCTCTGTACAAAGCTGAAACTTTTTTTTATGTCATAGATAGAGTGTTACAAAAATTTCTACAGGGTTAAACCCGCAATAATGGCGGGATTTTTAAGGCACAACTTACACAATATTTGAAAACTGTACAAAAGTTTTATACAGAATTATTAAACAAAACATTAAAAAACAGTAACACAGTAAAATGTCAATGGGCACCATGCAAAACCTTTCCACAAAAGAATGTGGTAAGATGTTCAGTTATAAAGCTTTACATATAAGTGTACAATGACAGTAATAGCAGTGCAGCGGATTATAGAAAGCTCCAACACGCTCAACACGTTTCTTGGGGTTTTGCCCCGAGGGAGGGCGTCTGAAGTGCACACAGCTTATGCTAAGACACGCCGAGAGGACGTTTGGATTTCTTCCTTTTATAACAATTTTTTTTTTAGAGCTGAAAGCTTAAGCATTTAATGGTCGAAGTGAACCAACTTTAAAAATTAGCCTGGCCATTTTACGCAATTTGCAGATCTCAGACATTGTGCATGTCTATCTAAACATCTCCAAATAGTCTTCTTTGGTGTGGTGTCTGGGGGTTCTGCGCATGTACCATCTCCTAACGGGCATGAATGTTCCTCTCCTTTGCATTTTCTTTTCACATGCTTCTTCAATGAACTCCTGATGAAGTGGATTTTTATCCAAGAAACACGTTGAGGGTGTTGGAGCTTTCTATAATCTGCTGCACTGCTATTACTGTCATCGTACACTTTTATATGTGAAGCTTTAACTGAACATCTTACCACAATCTTTTCTGGAAGGGTTTTGTATGATGCCCATGGACATTTTTATGTGTTACTGTTTACAATGTTTTGTTTAATAATTTTGTAATAAACTTTTGTACAATTTACAAATATTGTGTAAGTTGTACCTTAAAATTCCGTCATAATTGGGGGTTTAAGGAATGAATGAATGAAGGATTTGTATAGCGCTGAAATTGCAAACTGAATCGCCTCAAGGCGCTTGATCAGCCTGTGTTGTCTAGCTTCTTAGAAGAGGTAGGTCTTGAGTTCTTTCCTGAACGCCTGGTGGTTTTCTTCCATATGGATGTAAGTCGGTAGAGCGTTCCATAGCCGTGGTCCTTGGACCGCGAATCTTCGCTCTCCCTTTGATTTGTAGTGGGATTTGGGAATGAGGAGGAGGTTTTGGTTAGATGATCGAAGAACTGCGGTTGGGTGTGTAGTGTGTTATCTTCTCGCGTAGGTATTGAGGAGCGTTTCCTTATATGCATTTGTGGGTGAGGCAGAGGGTCTTGAATGTGATCCGATTCTTTACGGTTAGCCAATGTAGGCTCCTCTGGGTGGGGGAGATGGATTCCCAGGGTTTTTTTTTTCCAGTTATCAGTCTAAGTTTAACCCTCTAGTGTTCTTTTTGATTATTGTAAGTGGGGTGTGGCACTATATAGCCCATAGATGGCCCTTTAGATATAATTCCATAGATAGTTATCTATGTCCCAATTGGGGGTTTTCCTTCACTCCCTGTCTTGGAAAGACAACAGGAAGTAAGATGAAATCTCTAAAAAGTAAGAAAAAACCTCTAGGACACTTGCCATTAGAGGATTTTTCTGGTGACCACACAACATTTATAATTTTCCTTCACTCTACGTTTTATGGCTGCCAATTAGGGATGCACCGAATGGGTTTTTTGGTGCGTAAAACGATACCGAAAATGAAAAATACACTAGGCCGAAAACCGAAACCGATACCGAAACAGCACCGATACCGAAAATGACTGTTTTTAAAAAATATTTTTATACAGGAGGTGGTCAGAGACTGGAGACATGGTACAGGAGGTGGTCAGAGACTGGGGACATGGTACAGGAGGTGGTCGGAGACTGGGGACATGGTACAGGAGATGGTCAGAGACTGGGGACATGGTACAGGAGATGGTCAGAGACTGGGGACATGGTACAGGAGGTGGTCAGAGACTGGGGACATGGTACAGAAGGTGGTCAGAGACTGGGGACATGATACAGAAGGTGGTCAGAGACTGGGGACATGGTACAGGAGGTGGTCAGAGACTGGGGACATGGTACAGGAGGTGGTTAGAAACTGGGGACATGGTACAGGAGGTGGTCAGAGACTGGGGACATGGTACAGGATGTGGTCAGAGACTGGGGACATGGTACAGGAGGTGGTCAGAGACTGGGGACATGGTACAGGAGGTGGTCAGAGACTGGGGACATGGTACAGGAGGTGGTCAGAGACTGGGGACATGGTACAGGAGGTGGTCAGAGACTGGGGACATGGTACAGGAGATGGTCAGAGACTGGGGACATGGTACAGAAGGTGGTCAGAGACTGGGGACATGGTACAGGAGGTGGTCAGAGACTGGGGACATGGTACAGAAGGTGGTCAGAGACTGGGGACATGGTACAGGAGGTGGTCAGAGACTGGGGACATGGTACAGGAGATGGTCAGAGACTGGGGACATGGTACAGGAGATGGTCAGAGACTGGGGACATGGTACAGGAGGTGGTCAGAGACTGCATGCATGGTACAGGAGGTGGTCAGAGACTGCATGCATGGTACAGGAGGTGGTCAGAGACTGGGGACACGGTACAGGAGATGGTCAGAGACTGGGGACACGGTACAGGAGATGGTCAGAGACTGGGGACATGGTACAGGAGATGGTCAGAGACAGAGGACGTGGTACAGGAGGCATCCCCCATTGCAGCCAGTGTGCCCCATTGCAGCCAGTGTGCCCAATTGCAGCCAGTGTGCCCAATTGCAGCCAATTGCAGCTAGTGTGCCCCATTGCAGCCAATTGCAACCAGTGTGCCCCATTGCAGCCAATTGCAGCCAGTGTGCCCCATTGCAGCCAGTGTGCCCCATTGCAGCCAGTGTGCCCCATTGCAGCCAATTGCAGCCAGTGTGTCCCATTGCAGCCTGTGTGCCATTTTGCAGCCAGCCTGTGCACTGTGTGCAGGGAAGAGAGCCGCCTCCGCTGCCTGTTTGATCACAGCGCCGGGAACATCACAGCTTTCATTTCAATAGCTGTGTGTTCCCGGCCGCGCGCCGTCACGCGCAGCCCCTCCCCCTTGTCCGGGCACTTTGATAGACAGATCATCCGTCCAATCCTGCGAATGATCTGTCTATCTAAGTGCCCGGACAAGGGGGAGGTGCTGTGTGTGACGGCGCGCGGCCGGGAACACACAGCTATTGAAATGAAAGCTGTGATGTTCCCCGCGCTGTGATCAAACAGGCGGCGGAGGTGGCTCTCCTGCGCTATACACCCCTCATGATGGGCGTCACCAGGGGCGGGGGCGGAGCCCCGCCCCCACCCAGGCCATGCCCCATTTTCGGCTCCATTATCGGCCGTTTTTCTCTTTCTGCAAATTGCCGAAAAGGGCATTTTTCGGCCGATATGTTTCGGCGGCCGAAATTTCGGTGCATCACTAATGCCAATATATAGGGGGTTATAGGCAGTACTCTAGTACTAGTGGCGGGCTTTGCTGCTGACCTCAAGGGGTCCGGCCCCATCCCAGCACAGCTGTAGACAAAAGTGTCTGCTACAAGTCTTCAGTTATCAGTTCTCCTCTCTTCCAACTTGGAACTCTGCTCTAGAGCAGGGTTTCTCAACCAGGGTTCCTCCAATGGTTGCTAGGGGTTCCTTAAACAATGACCAATGTTTGCCTCTCAGATAAGTTCCCAGTGACACCAATGATATTTTTAGCTACCTGTAGGGGGAAATTCTTCCCCAAGACCACAAATGTAAGGAGCACTCTTCCATTGACCATCCCACTGATGTATCATGAGTTGCAGATATAGCAATTTTTAACAGGGGTTCCCTGAGACCGAAAGGTTATTTCAAGGGTTCCTCTGTGTTAAAAAGGTTGAGAAAATCTGCTCTAGAGCTTCCCATCCCGCTGCCCTATTTATACCCTCACCAGTGGGACTGGGGCTACCTTGCCCTCCACCAATCCCAAGTCAGCAGCACACTCAAAGGCTCTTCTACTGCCGTTGCAATTCTGTAATATAAGAGGTAAACAGGTTTTCTAGAGGGGGGACCCAGTCTTATCAGGTAGGCTGTATGGGGCCCCAATGGTTTGTAATGGTGGCCCTGCCCAATGAAAATGGTAATAAAGGATAAATAGAAGGGTGAACCTCCCTGGTTGGGACACAGAGCTTGGCTGGCCTAATCCGCATGGGAGCTTCCTAATGCCATGTACACACGGCCAGACTTTTCGACAGCAAAGGTTTGACGGAACAAATCCGTCGGACAATTTGACCATGTGTGGGCTTCATCGGACCTTTGCCGTTGAAAAATCAGACGGACTTTAGATTTAGAACATATTTCAAATCTTTCCGACGGACTCAAGTCTGGTCGAAAAATCAGTTCGTCTGTATGCTAGTCCGACAGATGAAAACAGACGCTAGGGCAGCTATTGGCTACTGCCTATGAACTTCCTTATTCTAGTCCGGTCGTACATCATCACGTCCATGTCCATTTGGGCCACTTTTATTCCTATTACAAGGAATGTAAACATTCCTTGTAATAGAAAATAAAAGAATGACAGGACCTCTTGAATGTGAGATCTGGAGTAAAAAAAACCTCAGATCTCACATTTACACTTACATGCAATAAAAATAAATACATTTCTTTTTTTTTTTTCAATAAAAAAAGTCCCCTTTAAGACCATTGGGCAGAAGCAACGTCCCTTCCGTCATCCAATAGTATGGAGCCGAGTGGGGGCCACCTTTCCATCACTCGGCATCCAGTCTCAGAGGGGAAAGGACCGGATCGTCTCAACCGCTAACGATGGCTCCGGTAAGTGGTGGATACCACCGGGGAGTGGCGGGAGGGGGAGGGGGGCACCTTTCCCACCGCCGCTAAAAGTGATCATGCGGTGAATCCGAGACCGGATCTGTTGCCATAACAATGGTATTTCGCATTGAACAGCTGCCATATAATAGAAACAGATGGTAAAGAACAAACTGGACTTTAAAGGTACCAAAAATAATGTACAAATAGATATATAAAAATATCCATTTTATTAAACATCAGTTTCTTCAAAATGTTCAGGAAGCATATAATTCATAAAACACGGGCAACCACTTCTTACTGTACATGTTTCGCTCATTAGAGCTTCCTCAGGAGCTTTTGAAAGTGCTGCATGAAGTTAAATACTACAAAAGAAACAAAGAATTATGAATAATTGTACTGAAAGATTATTGTGACAATAGTGTCAAAAAGATTACATAACATATCATAAATTGTGATTATATACATATTTTCAAAAATTGATAATCAGCTGAGAATGCATGCCTACCAGATGGTTTTGTTAGCAATGACACGTGAATCAATCAAACAATTCTAATTCCTATACTGGAGCCTGAGTTATAGGGGCACATGTGCAACCATAGGGACCTCACAAGCACAAGCAAGATATTGAAAATGCACAATTATCGACACCTAAGCGCATTCCCAAAACAGGTCGGACCCAATCTAATGCGCGATCAGTACCGGGCAGATTATCCATATCTCAGACACAGATGGGCCCTTTGGATCAAGCAGGAGGGACTGTACTTTTATGGTGCGTCCCAAATGCCTCTTACACCTGCACCTAGTCACATAAAGCAGGCTATACATGGTCGATTTTTGAACAAATTTTCTTTTCAAAATCAGAAAGTTCATTTTTTTTGTGATCCGATGATTGATTTTCGAAATTCGGACGACCAAGCCTTCAATTTCACCTCATGTTCCTACAGAAAATAATTTTCGTGGCCGGGAATCTTCTTTTCTCTCTGTAAATTTTTATTTTCTTGCACATGCGCATTTTTTTCTCTTGTTACATTTCTGGCACGATTCTCCCATCATTGATTTAGAAAATCGTTAGTTTTTCAAAAAATTTCCAACATGTTCGAGTCCTCAAATTTATTTTCATGGAAACGAATGTTTTAGCCCTTGTACACACGGTCGGACATTCCGACAACCAATTTCGATGGATTTTGTCCGACGGATTTTGTCCGAAACTGTTGCATACACACGGTCGGACAAAGTTGTCAGAAAATCCGATCGTACTTAACGTGATGACGTTATTTCATTAGGACGGGACTACGTTCAGGCTAGTAGCCAATAGCTTTGGTCTAGGAATTTGATCTGAGCATGCGTGGCACTTTGTCCGGAATTCTCAACACATGATCGGACAAAGTCCGATCAGATCATGTTGTCGGAAAATTTTATAGCCCAGCTGGAAAACTTTGTCCGTCGGATACTCCGACGGAAACAGTCCGATGGAGCCCACACACTGTTGGATTATCCGACAACATGGTCCTATCGGACATTGTCCATCGGAATGTCCGACCGTGTGTACAAGGGCTAAAGCCATCTATGATAAAAATCAAAACCAAGAAACAACTCAATCTTTAAACAACCCCCCTATGGAGTGAAATGACAATCAATGATATCAAGGCCCTTGATGACTTGATGGAGCTTTGGGAGGAAGGCCCTACCGATGAGGCCGAGCCCACCTCTCAAGGGGAACCTCTGTCTCATTCGGAGGTTGTCCCTCCGGCCGACGCTCCATCAATTCCATTCTTTTCCAAAGAATATAAGCCCAGATCTCAAACATTTCCTGCTCTTCGAGCAAACCCAAATATGTGGGCATTTACACAGCAGGTTACTAATGAAATACATCAAACTAAATGGAAATGGATTTCCCATTCAAATTTAACCTCTGACCAACGGGAAGCTGTTCGATCCTTGCAACAGAATCCCAATTTAGTCATTAAACCCTAAGACAATGGGGGGCAACCTAGTGGTAATGGATTGTGCCCAGTATGAAAATATGGTTATGGACCTTCTCAATAATAGAGATTAGTACCAAAAGGGTATCTGAGGGCTTTGTTAAAAACATTGATCCAATATAGGAAATTAATAGGTTCCGCCTATCACAATAATGTTATTACTAAAAAAAAGTCGGAATTTTTGAATACTCAATCACCAAAAACCCCAACACTATATGCATTGCCCAAAATTCATAAGAGCTTAACCTATCCCCCCAGGCCGACCAATCGTCTCAGGGAATGGATGCCTTACGGAGGCAGCTAGCCTAGCCAGCTGGTGGACGAATATCTTTGACCACATGTGGGGTCATTGACTTCCCACATTAAGGATACTATCCCCGAGGGTGCCCTATTGGTGGCTATTGATGTAGAGGCCCTCTACAACTCCATCCCCCACAAATTGGGGGTTGGGGGGACTTCATTCAGGAACGAGATCGAACAGCTGGATCTTACAATAAATTAATTCTTGATTTGTTACGATTCATATTATCGAACAATGTTTTTCTTTTTAAACGCTCCCACTACCTCCAGATGCAGGGGGTGGCGATGGGGACCAAATGTGCCCCATCATACACCAACCTGTACCTGGGGGGTGGGAGCGTGACTTGTTCTACAAGGA
Source organism: Lithobates pipiens (assembly GCF_037356315.1). Lineage (NCBI taxonomy): Eukaryota > Metazoa > Chordata > Amphibia > Anura > Ranidae > Lithobates > Lithobates pipiens. The sequence continues at coordinate 2,820,967 of NW_027507870.1, read as the reverse complement.
AGATATGCAGGATTTTTTTGCAAAGGCGCTCATATGGCATCGTTTTATCGACAACATTTTTTTTTTATATGGACAGGAACACAAAATGAGTTGCTTGCTTTTTTTGACACTTTGAAAGTTAACAATCTAAAGTTCACTATTAATTATCATGAACAAATACTGAGCTTTTTGGATGTTCAGTTTATTAATCCTGATGGTAGTCTCAGTTCCACATTATTTAGAAAATCCTCAGCCGGGGACTCTATTCTACACGCTGATAGTTGTCATCCATCACCTCTGGTTATGAGTATTCCATATAGCCAGTACTTGCGATTAAAACGAAATTATAGCAGAGATGTTGATTTTGAGAAAGAGGCTAAGGCGTGATAATCTCCCCTATAAGAAAGAGGCTACAGCAACAAATGCCTCAAAAAGGCCTATAACCGAGCAAAGAATCAGGACAGGGTAGAACTCATTCATGGCAAAAAAGTTACTTAACCCGAGTGTGGGGTAAGACTGATTACCCGCTACTCTGGGCAACAAATACAAGTCAGGAGCATAATGCAAAAATATTGGTATTTACTACTTGCTGATCCAACTGTATCAAAATATTTAAAATATAATTAAAAATTGTAAATATTTAAAAACTTACCCGGTAATAACCTTCAGGAGATCCAAATCCCTAAGAGACAGTTTGGTCCACAGTCACCACCAATCCAAGAAAACAGGTCGGAATGAGCACACGGGAACGTTTCCCTGCGGTAAATGCAACTTCTGTTGATACATTCATGAAGCTCAGTAGATTACATTGGCTGATGGACACATCGTTAAACCACGATTTCTTGCCAACTTGCCAGTATTCTGATACCTGTCATTTTTTGGGAAGTCCAAATAAAAAGGATTTTGATCTACAGTGGTTTGCGGCCATTTCTTCTAAATTCATTGTGTGCGGAGGCGAGCCGAGGCGAGTACCTACTGAATCATTAGGCTTCCTGGTCTCCTGGTGTGTCTTTTTTCCATTGTATATCGGTTGGGGTGGTTTATATCATGATGTGTGATTGTGGTGCATACTATGTGGGCAAAACAAAAAGGCCGTTCTCTCCTCCCTATTCGTGATCACGTCAAATTAGTCTCTAAGTCCAGAATGGAGACACCCATTAGTCGACATATGGGTCTCTTCCTTGCATTTAACCTGTCAAAAATGCATTATTTGCTTTGGAATACTTACCAAAGAATGAGAGAGGGGGTGACAATGACAAGCTACTTCTACAGCGGGAGGCCCGGTGGATTCTGTTGACCCCAGATCTCATATTTAAGAGGACCTGTCATGCTTTTTTCTATTACAAGGGATGTTTACATTCCTTGTAATAGGAATAAAAGTGATTCAATTTTTTTTAAAGAGGAAGTAAACCCTGATGAGTTTACTTCCTCTTTCATTCCCTGCAAAGGCAAAGCATAATGGACTACTATGCATCTTCGGGCAAATATCTCCTAAACCGTATAGGTTTGGGAGATATTTCTTGGACCTACAGGTAAGCCTTAATCTAGGCTTACCTGTAGGTCAAAGTGGTTTGTAAAGGTTTACAACCACTTTAATAACAGTGTAAAAATAAATAAAATCAAGTAAAATAAATAAGAACTCGCGCGCAGAAGCGAACACATACATGTGTAGCGGCCACTTATGAAAACAGTGGTCAAACCACACATGTGAGGTATCGCCGCGATCGGTAGAGTGAGGGAAATAATTCTAGCCCTAGACCCCCTCTGTAACTCAAAACATGCAACCTGTAGAATTTTTTAAACGTCGCCTATGGAGATTTTCTATTTCTATCTTTCTATTTCTATGATCCTGGTTTTGATCAATTAGGGTCCTAAAGTTCAAAATGTATTTGTGGTTTCTATACATTTCAGAATCTTATCCTCTCCCTGTGGTTGCACATGTGCCCCTATAACTCAGGCTCCAGTCTAGGAATCAGAATTGTCCGATTAATTCAAGTGTCATTGCGAACAAAAGCATCTGGTAGGCATGCATTCTCAACTCGTTATCAATTTTTGAAAAAATGTAAAAAAATCAAGATTTAGGATATGTTATGTCATCTTTTTGACACTATTGTCACAATAATCTTTAAGTACAATTATTCATAATTATTTGTTTCTTTTGTAGTATTGAACTTCATGCAGCACTTTCAAAATCTCCTGAGGAAGCTCTTATGAGCGAAACGTGTAGAGTAAGAAGTGGTTGCACGTGTTATATGAATTATATGCTTCCTGAACATTTGAAAGAAACCAATGTTTAATAAAATTTATATTTTTATATATCTATTTGTTCATTATTTTTGTTACATTTAAAGTCCCGCTTGTTCTTTTCCAGTTGTTTCTATTTACCTCATCAGTTGTGGTGCCTAGTTCTGACCCCTCACTGCCCAGTTCCAAAATTAACCGTCGTATAATGTCGGCGGGTGGTCCGAAAGTAGCTAGACAGTTATCAGTATCACTTATTTACTTACAGGCTGCATGGAGTATATGGCTCTATTCACATCAGTCCATGTTCCTCAGAGGAGCTAACAGTCTAATGTCACCACCACACTTACTATATACACCCAGTAGGGGGTAATGTTTGGTGAGGTCAAAAGAACATCCTATAACACTGTCAGCCTATTCACCACTGGAGGATGCTACTATCTTCATGTGATGGTTGGTGTAATCTCTCTTTTACTTTTCTTTTACAGGATGATACAGATCTTGGTTCCTTGCCTCATTATGGCTGTCCTCATTCTGGCAACATGTGTTTTTCTTCTGTGGAGAAGAAATCGGAAACTTAAACGTAAGGAAGGAAGTATTGGATGGGTGGTTGTTGTTGAAGGGACTTTAAAGGGGCCAATGGACATCCCAAAGCACACACAACATCCAAGTACAATCCCAGTAAAAATAAAATTCATAGCATGGTCGATGGGGCCAGTGCCAGGACAAAGTCATCTAGAGCCCAGGGCGAGCATGCCAAATTGCGCCCCCCCCCCCCACTACCAAGATGTATGAGCACTATGTGTCAGCAAAAATCCCCACCCCTAAAAACCGAGCACTAATCTACATGCTTACCCCCTAAGCATAAATTCCCCCTCATCCCAATAAAAATCTGCCCCTTGTTGAAATCCCCTCTTCAGCACAAATCTTTGCCACACTCCCCCCCGCTCAAATCCTCCCATTTTCCATATGCCTCCAGCTTAAATCCACCCCCCCCAAATAAAAACTCCCCAGTACAAATCCTATACTCCTCAAATTTCCCCTCTTAGCACAAATCCCCCCCTCATCACAAAATCTTCCAGATTCCCCCTTCTAACGTCTCCCCCAAATTTCTCCTCCTAGAACAAATACCCCAGTCATCCCAACTAGCACAAACCCCAAACCCCCCCAAAAAACAACCTTCAACCGAGAGACACAGGGAAATTTATGTCCAGACTACACCATTAAAGCGAGAGTCCGCCGGGAGTTCCGCCGTTTTTTTTTTTTAAAAAGCCAGCAGCTACAAATACTGCAGCTGCTGACTTTTAAAATAATGACACTTACCCGCCCAGCGCGCCCGCGATGTCGGCACCCGAAGCCGATCTCTCGATCGTCTCTCGGGTGCTGCCGCCGCCATCTTGGGTATGGGAATCAGGAAGTGGAGCCTTTCGGCTTCATTTCCCGGTTCCCTACTGCGCATGCGCGAGTCGCGCTGCGCAATAAGGATGGTCCCCGCTGTCTCTGGGATCCGTGTGTTTCCCAGCAGGCAGCGGGGAACTTTCGGAAAGGGGCGTAGATTCTGCGGAAAGGGGCGTACCTTCTACAGAATCTACGCCGGAAGTGGGTGCAGATACCTGTACTGTACAGGTACCTGCACCCCCCTCCCCCCTGAAAGGTGCCAATTGTGGCGCCGGAGGGGGGGGATTCCAATGAGCGGAAGGTCCACTTTAGGGTGGACCTCCGCTTTAAGGCGTAACTTGTTATGTCTAGCCAGGTTCTATAGACCGGCTCACCAGCTTTATACTTTGGCATCTCTGGATGGCCTTTTAAATGATATACTTCTGACCAACCTTCCAGACCACCTGTGACCGGATTGTATTCTGGATAAATGTCATTCAGATTAAAATCCCGTATTTAGCGACCAGTCTTGAACTTTTAAGACATAGAAATTTCTGTGGCCTGGTCTCTCATACTGCTCCGGCCCCCTTTTAGGTTGGCACATTCCCACGCATGGTCAATTTATAGGCACCTTTCATCTCCATCCTGCTCTGGTTCCTGGGTGCTGCTTTGGCACTCTGGTCTCCTTTTACTTTTTGAGCTTTGATCTCTCTTGGTTGAAACACACAACACATGGAATTAAACATATATCTGGAAATCTTTAACCCATTGTCCCTGAAGAAGACTTCTAATCTATCTGTTGAAGCGCGTTGGATTTCCTCTGTCCCTCTGACAGTGGAATTGGGTTATTCCAATTTTTCTGTTGTATTTCACTATGTGTTTGTTTTTATCATTCAACAAGTATTGTTAAAATTCTATTTATGTAACAATAACATTCTTAATTTTATAAGAATCACCTATGTTCATGGTCCATTAAAGTCCCATGTTTGAAGAACCTTGTTGCACACTAGCACAAATCTTCTTCCCCATCGCCTCTCCCAACACAAATCCCATCAATAGTCCCAGCACACCTCCACAGAACAATTATTTTCCCCTGCCGCCCCTCACAGTGCAGAGGGAAGCCGCCCCTACTGCCCACCCTGTGTCCCAGCCCTGGATGGGACATTATGAACTGTACACATTTCACAGACTGAATCGGCTTCCTCAGGAGATGTGGAGCTTACAGATTATGTTATATGTACATTTTTTACACATCTACATTTATAAAAACCATATAATTTAGGACAGGGGTCTGTGGAGAGTATTAATGGAGGATTGCATGAAACCAAAACCAGAAATGGCTCACTCATTGATTAAACCAGGCTCTGAGTTTTCTAAGGTGTCACGTTATAGGGGACTTAGATCCAAATTGCCACATCCCGGAGTCATCTTTTATCCCCTGGTAAGTAGTACATTAGCCACTAAACCATATATCACCTACCTAGAGAAGACAGGAATGGTGTGGAGGCCTCTCTTGCACTTCCTACCCAACACTCCTGAAGGTGGAGACAAAGAGTGTGAGGGCACAGAGTGGCACGAGTGACCGAGTAGCTGGCTGGCATTGTCCGCTCTTTAGGCAGGTAGAGCTGGAAGTCGCAGTCTTCAGGACAGGATGCTGAAGCAGCTTGGCACCAGAGCAGTCAGCGACAGCCAGGGCAGCAAGGGACCAAATCGACAGGTAGAGAAACAGGCCAAGGTCGGTAATAGCCAAGCAAGGCAGTATAGAATCAGCAGGCAGAGACAAGTCCAGGAAACAGGCCAATGTCGGTAATAGCCAGGCAAGGCAGTATAGAATCAGCAGGCAGAGACAAGTCCAGAAAATAGGCCAGATCGGTAATAGCCGGCCAAGGCAGTATAGAATCAGCAGGCAGAGACAAGTCCAGAAAATAGGCCAGGTCGGTAATAGCCGGGCAAGGCAGTACAGAATCAGCAGGCAGAGACAAGTCCAGGAAACAGGCCAAGGTCGGTAATAGCCGAGCAAGGCAGTACAGAATCAGCAGGCAGAGACAAGTTCAGGAAACAGGCCAAGGTCGGTAAAAACCGGGCAAGACAGTACAGAATCAGCAGGCAGAGACAAGTCCAGGAAACAGGCCAAGGTCGGTAATAGCCAAGCAAGGCAGTACAGATTTAACAGACAGAGACAAGTCCAGAAAATAGGCCAGGTCGGTATTAGCCGGGCAAGGCAGTAGAGAATCAGCAGGCAGAGACAAGTCCAGAAAATAGGCCAGGTCGGTAATAGCCGGGCAAGGCAGTACTAAATCAGCAGGCAGAGACAAGTCCAGTGAACAGGCCAAGGTCAAAGTAACTAGATGAGCAAGGTTGAAGCAGAGAGCAGAGGCGAAGTCCAGGGAGAAGCCGGGTCATACACAGGTAGAAAAATACAACCTACAGAGAAACATTCTCCTCCCGGCTGAACAGGAAGTGTGTCCTGAGACATGATTGGCCAGGGAGTCCAAAGACTCCCTGGCCAATTGGGGCTTCCTGATTGGCCGGGAGGAGAATCAGGAAGACAATAGCAAATATTATTATTTTCGCTATAGTCGCACAAATGGGTGGGCTCGGACCGCAGAGCTCTGCGCCCCTAGTCCGCCCCTTTTTTTAAATCTATGCGTCCACTGGAATCTATGCGTCCGGTGCCCTGCATGTAGATTAGGGGCTGGGCGCATGGATTAGGGGGGCAGCACCCCTTTGCCCTGCTTGAATGGGCCGCCACTGCTGCTGGGTGCCAAGCGTGCATCCCAATTTCTATGTGCGCATGCATGCACGCAGAAACATCACAGCACGCCTGGTGTTGCCCTTTTTGCCCAAAAGTATGAGCAGCAGTGCAATGTGCACGAGGATAAGTCTGTACTGGTTTTCTGCGAGAATTTGCTTTGGTATATTTAAAAAAAAAAATGTAGATGTGCAAAAAGTACATATAATCTGGCACCTCCATATCTCCTGAGGAAGCGGACTTGTTCTGCGAAACGCGCAGAGTTCATAATATCCCATCATTGAAGCTGCAAATAATAGTTTTTATCTCTGTGTTGAATCCCATGATGTTGTATGGATATTACCAACTGTTGGGATTAGGTGTACAGCACTTTTACCTGACAGGTTCTTATGTTCATTTTTAAATAACTTGAATATCATTTATATTGGGATTGGACTTGGATGTTACTTTTTTTTTTGGAGGGTTATATGAGATACCCATTGACAACTTTAGGGTCCCTAATCTATTTGCAGTTATCTACATCAGCGGGGGGGGAGGGAGGGACACCTGCCACTGTCGCCTGCCGCCAAAGCCGCGTGCTGGACGGTTCCGTCACAAGTTGGATTGAAAAGCGGACGTTCCAAAACTGTATAATGGATAGAATGTATCATCTACGTATCTCATCTACGTATCTCAGAAGAAACCTGGGCACTCGGTAGAAGACCTGGGGCACGTGCCCTGGCTGAGGGTTTACCAATGCCCTCTGTAACCAATCAGATGTACTTTTCCTCTGGTTTTGTCAGTGAATGATCGATCGTTTGCTCTATTATAAACCAGAAGAGTCGTGACTTGTGTGGTTTCTCATGCTTGACTCCCACTAACAGCTTCTTTGTCTGAATTCATTCCAGGTAATCAGAAGGCATTGGGGGGCGCCAACATTCATCTAAGCCATGGATCAGTTCTGGTATGTACTACATACAAATGATTATACTGTAATAAGACTAACTACAAATAAATGCCCCCATCGAGGGGTATTCACGAGTCTTACCCACTGACTTTTATTTTATACCATTAGTTGTATGTCCATGTTTCTCTATCCATATGGACTATTGCATATTTTTCTGGGGCTATGTACTGTATATATATATATATATATGTCAAAAATAAAGTGTAAGCGCCCAACTTATATATGTGTGACTCTTAAAGTAATACAGACGTGTATGTGTACACCTGTGTGGCAAAATATATGTGAAATGACCCCAAAAAGAAAAATGGGGATAGTACTGTATTGAAACAATTAATAAGAAAAAAATAGTGACCTGTGAATATGTGCATAAAACTAATTGGGGACTGTATAAATACTTATCCCGGTGAAAAAAGAAACAAAGCAAAAACCAGTCAATATAAACACATACAAATATGACTAATAACAGTGATAGAGTCCATGAAAAATATAAAGTCCATATAAAGACGTGCAGGATATCAATCTCAACGTATTGTGATATCAACCAGGATTCTGTGGTGTTGTGACCAAAAAAGATAATTCACCCTGTGACGATCCCACCACCTTGTAGGGTACAGGCTTACCGGATCTGTATGACCCTAGCAGACATACGCCTCAGGGGTCAACCAGAGCTTGTAATCTCGGCCAAAGAAGTCCCAAAACTAGATGTTCCAATCATGCCACATACGGTTCGCACAAACGACTAGATGTAATCACCGTTTTTCATATACATGTACAACTCCGGCAACGGCTCAGGCATGGAAGATGAAGAAACAAGGCCAACATGGCATAATAACGTTTTTTTAAAAAAATCCTTTAATAAAAAAATTGCTCAAACTCACATTTCCAGGATGATCAATAAAGCATATCAGAGGAAAATTGGCAGTAGCGGAGTCCTCCCAACGCGTTTCGACCTACAGGTCATCATCTGGGGTGGGCTCCAACTACTGACATACTGCCTTATATAAGTACTTACACAATGAAGTGATGCCATTCCCCCATGTGTCACAATCATGCCCACTTCCGGTATATCCAAGATGGCGGACGGGCGTGCGTTCCACGCCTCCGTTTTTTGTGCGTTACACCCATATGTCCAATATACTTGGACATAAGAGGCATGATTGGGGATAATAGCGGCCCCACTTCCGGTTAAAATAAAATAAAATAAAATGGCGGCCTGGCGTGCGTTCCACGCCTCCATAACAATGCGTTCCACCCATTAATGCTAATACAAAGAGAAAAAGGGCAAAGGCCTACTTGATGTGTTAATGCAATTACTGCAAGAGGCCCTCCCCCTACATGAGCCCTCGTTCGAACCTACTAGATGCGCGTGGAAGCACGCCCGTCTCTCCATCGGGTCGCAACCCGAGACCGGGAGTGCGCATCTGCGATCGCACCGGAACCGGAAGTGAATGAACGTCACTTCCGGTACGGAACAAAAAAATGAGAACGAGGCCTGGATATAGGATAAACCCATTGCCTCCTCTCCAGTACTACTAGAAAGGGTGCTACAATGACACCTGGTGGCCACAAATAAAATAATCTTAATAATGAAAGACAATACATAAAATATATCATGTTATGGGTAATATATATCACATAGTTTAAAATTATTACCATATGATATAAATAAACTGTCTTATTAAATAAAATGAAATAAAATGAATATCAAAATAGTCATTAAAACGAACATCTACCAGTGAAATAGACCTGCGGATAAACTTGTATGATATCAAACTACATACTGCAAATACCAAAAAAAAAAAAAAAAAAAAAAAACGAAAGAAAAACATGTCAAAACTTTTATGAATCATCTATGAAGGCATTAATGTCCCACTCCACATTCATACCGAATGGGGAGTGGGACTGAAGCTCATAGATCCAATAAGTCTCCAACCTGGAGACCCCTCGTGTGAGGGGCCCCCCTCTCCAGGGTGGAGTATATCTATCTATCGCAACGAATTGTGTGCCCCGTAAATCGTTGTTGTGGCATTCCCTATAATGTCTCGGCACCGTGTGTTTAGACAATTTACTTTTGATCAAGGAAATATGTTCGCCAACCCTCGTGGAAAACGGCCTGGTGGTACGACCGACATACTGCTTCCCACAAGGGCAGGTTATTAGATAGACCACGTATTTAGTTTTACAGGTGCAGAAAGATTTGATTGAATAACTTCTCCCTGTCACTGTGGATGTAAATTCCAAAATTTTTCGTTGTGTCAATGTATTGTGTTGACACACACTGCATTTTTTGCACGGGAAATAACCTACCAGGTTGTGAAAAAAAGTAGGCCGAGTTGGGGGATTAGTGATGTTAGGGGCTATTTTACTTTGCAGAGTTGGAGCGCCTCTGAACAAAACATTCGCTTTTTCAGGAAGATTTGGACCCAACACAGGGTCTTTCTTTAGAACCCCCCAATATTTACTGAAGATCTTTTTTACTTGCCTGTATTGCATGTTAAAGGTGGTTATTAAAGACCACTTAAATTTGTCATTATCATTCCGGGGAGTTTTAGCCTGTAAAAGAGTACCCCTGTTTATATGTAAGACCTCTTGTAGTTGTTTTTCTAGAGTGGGCGCATGGTATCCCTTATCCAAGAACTGTTGCTTTAAATAATAATATGGTGACAGCTATCGATGGCAATATAGCTGTTACGATCAGTGGATTTGAAGTGGGTCTTAAAACTTAAACCCCCTGATGTAATTCCAATTTCCAAGTCCAGGAATTGTATTTTATCAGTACTGGTCTGATAGGTTAATGAAATCCCCCTATCATTGATATTCAAACCTCCAAAAAATTCACAAAGCGTGTCGGCGGTGCCTCCCCATAGGAGGAGGATGTCGTCTATGTATCGGACCCACAAAATCAGTGATGGGCTCCGCTGGGCATAGACGACATCCTCCTCCCATTTGGCCAGGAAAAGATTGGCCAGGCTGGGCGCAAATTTGGCCCCCATGGCCACACCCCTTTGTTGTGAGTAATACTGGCCATCAAACCAAAAGTAACTATGACTGGTAGCAAATTCTAATAGTTCGATGATATAATCGCGTTGGCAGGAGACTAACGATTGTTCTCTGTCTAGAAAACAACGTACCGCTTCGATTCCCTTCTCCTATGGTATACAGGTGTATAGGGATGCGACATCTGCGGTAGCTATGATACATTGTCCTTGGAACTGTATACCTTCCAATTTTTTGATGGTGTCACCTGTATCCTGTATATATGAAGGCATTTTTCTAACGAGTGGTTGGAGATAAAAATCAATATACCTGCCTATGCGTGCTGTGACGGAATTAATACCACTCACAATTGGTCTACCGGGGGGGGCCGTCAGACTCTTGTGGATCTTGGGCAGATAGTAGATGGTAGGTATTCTGGGGGATACCGGAAACCAAAAAAGCTCTTTCCTTTTTGTTCAAAATTTTTTGTTCGAAACCCTTATCAATGAGGGTTTTTAGTTGTTTTTTGTAAATATTAGTGGGGTTGTTAGGTAATTTGCAATACGTGTCTGGCTCACCCAAAATATTCGCCATTTCTTCCTCATATTGTGTCTTATCGAGAATAACTATACCCCCTCCCTTGTCGGCAGGACGTATAATAACCTGTTTCTGGTCACAAAGAGACCTCAATGCTGCTTTCGGCAAGGAAGTAGGGTAATGATTTTTAACTGGTAATTTAGCTAGATCACTGAGTACTAAATCTCTAAAGATTTTTACTGCGGGAGCAGTGGGTACTGGAGGAGAAAAGAGAGAGGGGTTAGATAACCCCGAATGGACAGTACCTGACGTACTGGCATGATAGTCTGTACGATACGGATTAGATGTGAGATATCTCTGGATATTCATCTTCCGTGTAAATTTGTGTATATCTATAAATGTGGAAAATTTATTAAGTTTGTTAGGGGGTGCAAACTTTAAGCCCTTATCTAAAATTGACATCTCTTCGGGCGTGAAAGATTTAGTGCTCAAGTTGAAGACACCCTGGCCTATCAGAGCCTTCTTCTTTTTCCGCCTTTGTGATCTCCTTCCCCCTCTACAACCTCTCTTCGTTCTTGGCCCCTTTTTTTGGTATACGGGTCTTCGTAAAAACCCTGTTGTTCGTAATTGGTATTAGGAGGATTGTATGGATAGGGGGAAGGAGAGTGCCTGGTATATGTATTGTCGGAGTTTCTCATGTCGCGCAAAGGTGCAAACCTGTTCTGTGAAGAAGGTATGTCCTCATAATGTTGAACTCCCCGATTATAGTAATTGGGGGAGTTTATCTCTCGGGGGGGGGGGGGTAGTTTTGATGATTGGAAGGATATGTTATTCGTGGGGAAGAATAGTACGGAGAATTATTATAGTCACCAGGAACAGAGGTGTTCCTATGACGAGAATGACCCCTTTGGTGCCCACGTCCTCCTCTTTTGCCTCTTGGGCCACCCCTACCCCTTCTTTGGTTATTCGACACATATGGACTATAGTGTTGAATATTTTGTGTTCCCTTGTCCGACCACTTCTGTACAACCTCACTGTATGATCTAGGAAACAATGTGTCCTGGGAGGAGGAAGTTCCCGGATTCGGGCTACTCACTATATTCACAGAAGGGATGGTTTGATTGAGGGGCGGTGCTATGAATAATTTTTGCCACCCAAATACATTATTTGTTTTGTAGTCATTCGTAATATTTTTTCTGTTTTTTGTTTTTTTGTTCACGGTCCTCTTTTTCCAAATGGTTGAGTAAATTGGACGAAAGGGAGGTGTATTCTGACGAACCTTTATATGTATTCAATTTATCTTTAATTTCTTTGATTTCCTTATCTATATTTGTTAAACGAGCCTTTTTCTTTGAAATTAGGAAAGAAAGAAGATTGGTTCCTGCCTCGTTAAAATATTTGAACCAAGAGTCTGGATCGGACTCTCCCTGCTGTGGGCAGATATACCATCTAAGGCTGCGAGGAACCATTTGTTCCGTGATGTACTGTTCCGTGATGTACCCCTAACAAACTTAATAAATTTTCCACATTTATAGATATACACAAATTTACACGGAAGATGAATATCCAGAGATATCTTACATCTAATCCGTATCGTACAGACTATCATGCCAGTACGTCAGGTACTGTCCATTCGGGGTTATCTAACCCCTCTCTCTTTTCTCCTCCAGTACCCACCGCTCCCGCAGTAAAAATCTTTAGAGATTTAGTACTCAGTGATCTAGCTAAATTACCAGTTAAAAATCATTACCCTACTTCCTTGCCGAAAGCAGCATTGAGGTCTCTTTGTGACCAGAAACAGGTTATTATACGTCCTGCCGACAAGGGAGGGGGTATAGTTATTCTCGATAAGACACAATATGAGGAAGAAATGGCGAATATTTTGGGTGAGCCAGACAGGTATTGCAAATTACCTAACAACCCCACTAATATTTACAAAAAACAACTAAAAACCCTCATTGATAAGGGTTTCGAACAGAAAATTTTGAACAAAAAGGAAAGAGCTTTTTTGGTTCCGGTATCCCCCAGAATACCTACCATCTACTATCTGCCCAAGATCAACAAGAGTCTGACGCCCCCCCCCCGGTAGACCAATTGTGAGTGGTATTAATTCCGTCACAGCACGCATAGGCAGGTATATTGATTTTTATCTCCAACCACTCGTTAGAAAAATGCCTTCATATATACAGGATACAGGTGACACCACCAAAAAATTGGAAGGTATACAGTTCCAAGGACAATGTATCATAGCTACCGCAGATGTCGCATCCCTATACACCTGTATACCACAGGAGAAGGGAATCGAAGCGGTACGTTGTTTTCTAGACAGAGAACAATCGTTAGTCTCCTGCCAACGCGATTATATCATCGAACTATTAGAATTTGCTACCAGTCATAGTTACTTTTGGTTTGATGGCCAGTATTACTCACAACAAAGGGGTGTGGCCATGGGGGCCAAATTTGCGCCCAGCCTGGCCAATCTTTTCATGGCCAAATGGGAGGAGGATGTCGTCTATGCCCAGCGGAGCACATCACTGATTTTGTGGGTCCGATACATAGACGACATCCTCCTCCTATGGGGAGGCACCGCCGACACGCTTTGTGAATTTTTTGGAGGTTTGAATATCAATGATAGGGGGATTTCATTAACCTATCAGACCAGTACTGATAAAATACAATTCCTGGACTTGGAAATTGGAATTACATCAGGGGGTTTAAGTTTTAAGACCCACTTCAAATCCACTGATCGTAACAGCTATATTGCCATCGATAGCTGTCACCATAAAAGCTGGCTTACCTCTGTCCCCCGTAGTCAATTCATTAGATTACGTCGTAATTGTACTGATGACCGTATCTTTCTAGATCAGGCGAATTATTTAAAGCAACAGTTCTTGGATAAGGGATACCATGCGCCCACTCTAGAAAAACAACTACAAGAGGTCTTACATATAAACAGGGGTACTCTTTTACAGGCTAAAACTCCCCGGAATGATAATGACAAATTTAAGTGGTCTTTAATAACCACCTTTAACATGCAATACAGGCAAGTAAAAAAGATCTTCAGTAAATATTGGGGGGTTCTAAAGAAAGACCCTGTGTTGGGTCCAAATCTTCCTGAAAAAGCGAATGTTTTGTTCAGAGGCGCTCCAACTCTGCAAAGTAAAATAGCCCCTAACATCACTAATCCCCCAACTCGGCCTACTTTTTTTCACAACCTGGTAGGTTATTTCCCGTGCAAAAAATGCAGTGTGTGTCAACACAATACATTGACACAACAAAAAATTTTGGAATTTACATCCACAGTGACAGGGAGAAGTTATTCAATCAAATCTTTCTGCACCTGTAAAACTAAATACGTGGTCTATCTAATAACCTGCCCTTGTGGGAAGCAGTATGTCGGTCGTACCACCAGGCCGTTTTCCACGAGGGTTGGCGAACATATTTCCTTGATCAAAAGTAAATTGTCTAAACACACGGCGCCGAGACATTATAGGGAATGCCACAACAACGATTTACGGGGCACACAATTCGTTGCGATAGATAGATATACTCCACCCTGGAGAGGGGGGCCCCTCACACGAGGGGTCTCCAGGTTGGAGACTTATTGGATCTATGAGCTTCAGTCCCACTCCCCATTCGGTATGAATGTGGAGTGGGACATTAATGCCTTCATAGATGATTCATAAAAGTTTTGACATGTTTTTCTTTCGTTTTTTTTTTTTTTTGGTATTTGCAGTATGTAGTTTGATATCATACAAGTTTATCCGCAGGTCTATTTCACTGGTAGATGTTCGTTTTAATGACTATTTTGATATTCATTTTATTTCATTTTATTTAATAAGACAGTTTATTTATATCATATGGTAATAATTTTAAACTATGTGATATATATTACCCATAACATGATATATTTTATGTATTGTCTTTCATTATTAAGATTATTTTATTTGTGGCCACCAGGTGTCATTGTAGCACCCTTTCTAGTAGTACTGGAGAGGAGGCAATGGGTTTATCCTATATCCAGGCCTCGTTCTCATTTTTTTGTTCCGTACCGGAAGTGACGTTCATTCACTTCCGGTTCCGGTGCGATCGCAGATGCGCACTTCCGGTCTCGGGTTGCGACCCGATGGAGAGACGGGCGTGCTTCCACGCGCATCTAGTAGGTTCGAACGAGGGCTCATGTAGGGGGAGGGCCTCTTGCAGTAATTGCATTAACACATCAAGTAGGCCTTTGCCCTTTTTC
Source organism: Lithobates pipiens (assembly GCF_037356315.1). NCBI lineage: Eukaryota > Metazoa > Chordata > Amphibia > Anura > Ranidae > Lithobates > Lithobates pipiens. The sequence continues at coordinate 2,805,916 of NW_027507870.1, read as the reverse complement.
TCTTTGTATTAGCATTAATGGGTGGAACGCATTGTTATGGAGGCGTGGAACGCACGCCAGGCCGCCATTTTATTTTATTTTATTTTAACCGGAAGTGGGGCCGCTATTATCCCCAATCATGCCTCTTATGTCCAAGTATATTGGACATATGGGTGTAACGCACAAAAAACGGAGGCGTGGAACGCACGCCCGTCCGCCATCTTGGATATACCGGAAGTGGGCATGATTGTGACACATGGGGGAATGGCATCACTTCATTGTGTAAGTACTTATATAAGGCAGTATGTCAGTAGTTGGAGCCCACCCCAGATGATGACCTGTAGGTCGAAACGCGTTGGGAGGACTCTGCTACTGCCAATTTTCCTCTGATATGCTTTATTGATCATCCTGGAAATGTGAGTTTGAGCAATTTTTTTATTAAAGGATTTTTTTTAAAAAACGTTATTATGCCATGTTGGCCTTGTTTCTTCATCTTCCATGCCTGAGCCGTTGCCGGAGTTGTACATGTATATGAAAAACGGTGATTACATCTAGTCGTTTGTGCGAACCGTATGTGGCATGATTGGAACATCTAGTTTTGGGACTTCTTTGGCCGAGATTACAAGCTCTGGTTGACCCCTGAGGCGTATGTCTGCTAGGGTCATACAGATCCGGTAAGCCTGTACCCTACAAGGTGGTGGGATCGTCACAGGGTGAATTATCTTTTTTGATCACACCACCACAGAATCCTGGTTGATATCACAATACGTTGAGATTGATATCCTGCACGTCTTTATATGGACTTTATATTTTTCATGGACTCTATCACTTTTATTAGTCATATTTGTATGTGTTTATATTGACTGGTTTTTGCTTTGTTTCTTTTTTCACCGGGATAAGTATTTATACAGTCCCCAATTAGTTTTATGCACATATTCACAGGTCACTATTTTTTTCTTATTAATTGTTTCAATACAGTACTATCCCCATTTTTCTTTTTGGGGTCATTTCACATATATTTTGCCACACAGGTGTACACACACACGTCTGTATTACTTTAAGAGTCACACATATATAAGTTGGGCGCTTACACTTTATTTTTGACATTTTTCCCAGCTAAAAAGTTCCCAATTTTAGCGTGTCAGCAGCCTTTAGCTTATTTCTAATTCTTTCTCCAATCGACTATTGCGCAGTATTGTTGTTATATATATATATATATATATGCACATCCCCATCCAGAGGAGTCAGAGGACCTTCACTGTGGAAGCCATGTCCTGATTTCCCGTATTTTTGAATTTACAAATTATCAAATTTTCCAAAAAATTCATTAATTCGGGGGTTCGAATATTTCCAAATTACCAAATTTTGTCGAATTTAGTTGAAAAACGAATCCGGAACTAAACGAATTGCACATGTCTACAAATCACGTGTCGGGATGATATGCAGCTGCAGGCATCACCCCAGTAAAAAAATTTTTTAGCGCCGAGTGTCGGCTCTCTTCTAAAAACAACCGGAGCGGCTAACCAATGGGATGATGCCATTCCCCGACCCCCCCCCCCCCCCCGCCACCTTCCCCGGCTTGTTTGCAGATCTCCTGTTCCATGAAGAGACCCGAGCTACTAGCCCGGTAGTCAGAGAACCAAAAAAAGCCGGGATCGTTATGGTAACGCCAAAGCGATGACATGACGTCATTTTCGGTTTACCGACATCCTAACGGCACCATGTTTTTTTTTTTTGGAAGATCAAAAGTACTCAGAAATGCAGATCTTGGTGTTTTCAATGCTTTCAAGTGCAGAGGAAGTGTTTGGGGGTTTTACAGACCCCAGATCCCTCCATAAAGAGTACCTGTCACATGTCATATTACTGTCACATGGGATGTTTACATTTTATGTGACAGCAAAAAAAAAAAAAATGATAATAATAAAAAATGAAAGCAACAGTGTAATAAATAAATAAATGAATTAATAAATTAGTTAGTTCATAAAAAAATAAAAAATTAAAGTGCCCCCATCCCCCTGTGCTAGCGCACAAAGGTGAACCCGTGTCCCGGTCCCACGCGCACCAAAAGCCACGATTGTCCCCAATTAGGCGAGGTATCGCTGCGAACATCAGATCATGGGCAGTAATTCTTTTTTTTTTTTTATTGTATTTGGGCGGAAGGACCAAACCGGCCACAACATGTACAAAATCCAAATTCACAGTGCAATATAAAGTAGCGACATTCTGAATACATGACATAGTACAACTGCAACACAGGTATCTCCTGATAGTAACATGTAACATCATGCCGTTTAGGTCCGGCCAGGTCTCTCCCCCCCCTTTTTCTTTTTTCCTGTTAGTTGTAGAAGGATGTAAGAAAGCCCAGGAACTCCAACAGAGCCATGGGCAGTAATTCTTACACCAGGCCTCCTCTGTACATCTGAAGTGGCAACCTGTAAAAGGCTTTTAAAGCGTCACCTATGGATAGTAAAATGTACGCCGTTTGTCGCCGTTGCACCGGCGTGCGCAATTTTAAAGCGTAACGTGTTTGGTATCTATATTTATTTATATCAAAATATTTATATTCTGCTTTTTCACATTCAAATTTAAAAGAGTGTATTTTTTCCTAAATATTAGCGTTTGAAAAACCACTGCACAAATACCGCCTGACATAAAAAAAAATTGCAACACCCATCAATTTATTCTCTAGAGTCTCTGCTTTAAAAAATATATAGTGTTTTTAGTGGGGTTTCTAAGTAGTTGTTCTAGCAAAAAATACTGTTATATGTAAAGTGTCAGAAATGGCCTGGAGGTTAAAGTGATTCTAAAGGCTGAAGGTTGCATTCTGTGCATGGAGATAAAAAGCCTTTAGTGTGCAGCAAACCCCCCCCCCCCCCAATCCTTACCTGAGCTCCCTCCGATCCAGTGATGTTACATGAGAGCCTCAGCTGTCCTGGGACTCTCCTTCCTCATTGACTGAGACAGCAGTGAAAGCCAATTGGCCCAATGCCAATCAGTGCCCAGCAGTGATGCCAATCAGTGACCATCAATGCCACCTATCTGGGCCTCCTATCCGTGCCCATCAGTGCCACTTATCAGTGCCACCTATTAGTGCCTTTTTATCAGTGCCGTCTCATCGGTGCCCATCACTGCTGCCTCATCAGTGCAGCCTCATCAGTGCCCATCAGTGTTCATCAGGGCAGCCTCATCATTGCCAATCAGTGCCCATCACTGCTGTCTCCACAGTGCAGTCTATCAGTGCCCATCAGTGCTACCTCATCAGTGCAGCCTCATCATTGCCCATCAGTGTCCATCAGTGCAGCCTCATCAGTACAGCCTACCAGTGCCCATCAGTGTCCATCAGTGCTGCTTTATTATTGCCCATCATTGTTCATCAGTGCTACTTCATCAGTGCAGCCTCATCATTGCCCATCAGTGACCATCACTAGTGCCTCCTCAGTGCAGCCTATCAGTGCACATCAGTGTCCATTAGTGCTGCCTCATCAATGCAGCCTCATCATTGCCCATAGGTGTTCATCAGTGCTGCCTCATCAGTGCAGCCTCGCCATTGCCCATCAGTGTTCATCAGTGCAGCTTCATCAATGCCCATCACTGCTGCCTCATCTGTGCAGCCTATTAGTGCCCATCACTGCTGCCTCATCCTTGCAGCCTATCAGTGCCCATCAGTGCTGCCTTATCAGTGCAGCCTCATTATTGCCCATCAGTTTTCTTCAGCATGGCCTCATCAGTGCAGCTCCATCAGTGCCCATCGGTGTCCATCAGTGCTGCCTCATCGGTGCAGCCTCATCATTGCCCATCAGTGTCCACCAGTGCTGCCTCATCAGTACAGCCTCATTATTGCCCATCAGTTTTCTTCCGCACGGCCTCATCACTGCAGCTCCAGTGCAGTGCCCATCAGTTTTCATCAGTGCTGCCTCATCAGTGAAGACCATCAGTGCTGCTTCATCAGTGCAGCCTCATCATTGCCCATCAGTGTTGCTTCATCGGTGCTGCCACATCAGTTCCCATGAGTGTTCATCAATGATTCCTCATTAGTGCAGCCCATCAGTGCCCATCAGTGCTGCTTCATCGGTGCTGCCTCGTTATTGCCCATCAGTGCAGCCTCATCATTGCCCATCAGTGCTGCTTCATCAGTGCTGCCACATCAGTGCCCATCAGTGTTCATCAATGATTCCTCATCAGTGCAGCCCACCAGTGCCCATCAGTGCTGCTTCATCAGTGCTGCCTCATTAGTGCCCATCAGTGCAGCCTCATCATTGCCCATCAGTGCTGCTTCATCAGTGCTGCCTCATCAGTGCACCCTCATTAGTGCCCATCAGTGCAGCCTATCTGTGCCCACCGGTGAAGGAGAATACTTATACTTACTTGTTTTTCAGAAACTAAGAAAAACTTTTTTTTTTCCAAATTTTCAGCAATTTTCAGCAATAAATAAAAACCCCAGTGGTGAATAAATACCACCAAAAAAAAGCTCTACTTGTCTCTAAAAATTCATTAAAATGTCATATGTGTACAGAGTTAAATGACCGTGTAATTGTCATTCAAAATCTGACAGCACTGCAAACAGAAAATTGACCTGGGCAGGAAGGGGGTGAAAGTGGCCGATAGGCAAGTGGTTAGAAATGTCATACCATTCTCTTAAAATGGCAACACACAGAAGGGTCCACAGCTAAGATTTAAAGGGACGATGGATGCAAATCTCTGATCTGAGCTAATAGGGGGTCTTTTCTTCTTTTAGAACATTTATTTCTCTCTTAGTGAACACATATGACATGCCCAGGCAAACAATACTCATGGCGGGTTCACGTCCAACACTCATCTCCATCTCCAGTGCCGGCTTCTTCTGCCGGTAAATCTTACAGTTTGGAAATGGTAGAATACGGCACAGGAACAGGCTGTCGGCGATCGAATAACAAAGATTGGTGTTTCATGCCTACCCGGAGTTCAGCTTTAATGCCTCTTACATCATATTTTTATTTTTTTTATAGAATTTAGAAGAGGTGGATCCCGGGAACAAGATGGTAACCATCTATATTGCCACCAAAAATCCATCAGATGATCCGTGTGATAAACAGGACCCCGTCTACCAGGAAATTCCAGCTACACCGATGGTGAGGTTCTGGTTCATGGTGATGTCATCATAGAATAAGGGGCTTAATTCAATAAAACCCAACTTACCACCCTTTCATCCCCTGGTGCTCCCCTCTCTGGAAGCCCCTACTGCATCCATACTTCTTTTTTCTTACCTTTTCCAAATATCTGTCACATAATGCACCAGGTCATCTTTGTATCTCCTCCCAGTGGTAGGTGGTCCTCAATAGTGTTGGGTGAACGGTTTGGCCCTAGCATGAGTTTGCTCTGAACATTTGCCATTCCGGACGTTCAATGAGCACCCTGCAATGCACTGAGCGCTGTACCCTGATTGGCCAAAGCTTTGCCCAATCAGTGCGCAGTGTAAGCTGGTTGGGGCTGGGAAGCCGGCCATGGCATCCTTAACAACCGATGAATTAGCAACTGTCAATCGGCATCCCCGCTGATGGCTGAATAACAAAAAAAGTGAATTAAAAGTAGAGAAAAAAAGTGCCCCCCCCCAGTCCATACCAGACCCTTATCTGGGCATGCAGCCTGGCAGGTAGACATGTGCACTGCCAAAAAACGTGTTTGTTTTGATTTTTGTTTTTTTCTAGAAATTTTAAAATGTGGAAATTCGAAAAATTCGGAAATTCAAAAAATTCAAACACTCGGAATTCAGAAATTCAGAAATTCCAAAAGTCAAAAATTCGTAAATTCAAAAATTTGTAAATTCAAAACATTCGGAAATTCAAACATTCAGAATTCAGAAATTTGGAAATTCGAAAATTCGGATTTTAGAAAAATTTGAAAATTTGGAAATTCGAAAATTCAGAAATTAGAAAATTAGAGAATCCAAAAATAAGAAAGGAAAATCTGAAAACTCAAAAGATCGAAAATCTGAAAATCCAAAATAATAACTAACATTAAATTATAGGTATTGGAATTTCCATTCAAATTTGTCTGTTACAGTGAACGTAACGAATGTAAATTCATCCAAAGTTATGAATTATCCAATATAAAGAAAGCTGCATCTAAACATATGGATCGGAACAAAATAATAATAAATAATAATAATAATACTTTTTTTATTATTATTATTGTTACTTATTATTATGAATTCATTACGCTCCATTCGTTTAGATACGGCATTCGTTACGGATCTTATGTACCTTTGGATAAATTTGTATTCGTTACGTTCACTAACAGCTAAATTTCAAAGGAAATTCCATTACCTATAATTTAATAGTAATAGTTAAGCTATTATTAAGTTAGTTATTATTTCAGATTTTAGAATTTTCGGGTATTTGAATTTTTGCATTTTCGTTACTTTCAGATTTTCGTTCTTTTGGATTTTCGGATTTTCATTTTTATAATTGAATTCACGAATTTTAAAATTTATGAATGTTCGAATTTTAGAATTTTAGAATTTTCCGAAGCTGCGAATTTAGAATTTTCTAATTTCCGAATTTTAACATTTCTGAATATTCTGAAAAATTTGGATATGTCCGAATTAATGGATTTGTCTAAAGTCGTTAAAAAACTAATTTGGAAATAAATTAATTGCATCTCTACTGGCAGGTCAGGATAAGGGGGACGAGCAAGCACCTCCCCCTCCTGAACCATACCAGTCCACATGTCCTCAACCCCAAAGCACCTTGTCCCCATGTTGATGGGGACAAGGGCCTCATCCCCACAACTGCCTGCCACCTCCCCGAAAAATCAATCAATTTTAAAAACCCTTCCGCCTCCTGGGACGGCCGCCTGCCAAATGCCTGGTTTGTGCTTTGACAGTTCTTATATAGGTAAGGGATGGGGGCCACCTGGCTACATCATCTGGTGGCCACGCCCCCTTATGACACCATAGGCCCAGCCAGGGCCGGACTGGGACAGAAATTTGGCCCTGGACTTCATCCAGACAGACCCACTTACATTTTGAGTGTCCCATCACCAGCCCCCTTACATCAGAGTGTCCCATCACCAGCCCCCTTACATCAGAGTGTCCCATCACCAGCCCCCTTACAACAGAGTGTCCCATCACCAGCCCCCTTACATCAGAGTGTCCCATCACCAGCCCCCTTACAACAGAGTGTCCCATCACCAGCCCCCTTACATCAGAGTGTCCCATCACCAGCCCCCTTACATCAGAGTGTCCCATCACCAGCCCCCTTACATCAGAGTGTCCCATCACCAGCCCCCTTACAACAGAGTGTCCCATCACCAGCCCCCTTACATCAGAGTGTCCCATCACCAGCCCCCTTACATCAGAGTGTCCCATCACCAGCCCCCTTACATCAGAGTGTCCCATCACCAGCCCCCTTACATCAGAGTGTCCCATCACCAGCCCCTTACATCAGAGTGTCCCATCACCAGCCCCCTTACATCAGAGTGTCCCATCACCAGCCCCCTTACATCAGAGTGTCCCATCACCAGCCCCCTTACATCAGAGTGTCCCATTACCAGCCCCCTTACATCAGAGTGTCCCATCACCAGCCCCTTACATCAGAGTGTCCCATCACCAGCCCCCTTACATCAGAGTGTTCCATCACCAGCCCCCTTACATCAGAGTGTCCCATCACCAGCCCCCTTACATCAGAGTGTCCCATCACCAGCCCCCTTACATCAGAGTGTCCCATCACCAGCCCCCTTACATCAGAGTGTCCCATCACCAGCCCCCTTACATCAGAGTGTCCCATTACCAGCCCCCTTACATCAGAGTGTCCCATCACCAGCCCCCTTACATCAGAGTGTCCCATCAGCACCCCCTTACATCAGAGTGTCCCATCAGCACCCCCTTACATCAGAGTGTCCCATTACCAGCCCCTTACATCAGAGTGGCCCACTGAGCCATCGGCCCACCGGGAAACTCCCTGTATTCTCGATGGCCAGTACATGCCTGGGCCCAGCATGCACCAGTCCGTGACCCGAAGGGCCTAGTATGAACTGGAGAGGAGCCCCATGCCGATTTTTTCTTTATTGCATTTTTTTAGCCAGGTGCTGGCAATTGTAACCATGAGTCTTTTTAAATGGGATTTTAATATTTTTTTTTTCTTTAGAAATGTTTTGCAGCAGTGGGTTCTATACATGGTACAGATGTGCCACTTTAAGGGCAGACAAAGGAAATCCCCCCAGACACTATATTTAAGGGACTTTTTTTCATTTTTATTAATAATAAAATCACTGCTCCTGATTTTTTACATCCCGGCAAGTGGTGTTTGGAAGTGACTTTAATACAGTAACTAGGCCCAAGGACAGGAAGGACTTCAAGGACAGCCTGGGATATGATAAAGTTTTTTAAAATAGTATGGTTAGGAATGCTGGTCTTGTGGATGTGCACATGACACCGGGTTCAACTTTCATCAAGGTAGTAGTCAGGGTAGGATATATAGTTTTTTTTTTTAAGGAGACCTCTGCTTTCTCGCACCCAGTGGTGCAGGCAGTAGAGTTCTCTGATCACTGTATGCTATCTGTGGTCCAGAATGCTTCAGATGCCCCTCAGAAGGGCAAGGGCATCTGGAGTTTGAATTTGACTCTTTTCAAGGAAGAACATGTTAGACAATCCTTTGAGGAATTCTTTCAGGCACTGGTGACCATTCTGGATTTTTGTAGCAGCAAGGCTGAGTGGTGGGAGCGGACCAAAAAGAGGTTTGCTGGATTCTTCAGGTGCCTAGACAAAAGAAAACAGTTCAATAAATGCATGACTTGCCAACGTTTACGGTGGAAGCTGGATGCTCTTGTCTAGAGAGGAGGAGATCCTGGGGCAATCTCCGAAGTGAAACTTCTTCTCAGGAAGTGTCAATATGACCGCAATGCCTCTTTTGCTCTGGAGAGGGACTATGGGAAGTACCCCTTGCCTGACCCTTACCAGAACTGGAAACAAGGTGTAGCTGTTAAAACGATTGTTAGCCTTAAGTATAGTACAGGTTCATTGACAAAGTCCAGGTCAGGGATCCTGGAGGTCATGAGGTTTTTTTAAAGTGACCTGCTTAAGAGTAAAGAGCTTGACCGTGAAAGGATGGAAAGCTTTTTGGACCCTACTCGAGGTCTAAATGATGGAGATGTCCCATTGATGAATTTGACAGAGGAGATCACAGTTGAAGAGGTGATGAGGGCAATTGAACAGCTTGCCATCAAAAAGTCACCTGGAGCGGATGGCTTGATGGCTGAATTTTACAAAGCCTTTAAATCTATTCTGACTCCACATTTGGTACAGGTTTTTAACAGTTGCCTTGCTGAGGGGATGCTTTCTCCTTCCACGAGGCACCTGGCTGTGACTTCCTTCAAAAGGTAAAGATCCTTCGATGATTGAGAATTGGCGCACCATCAGCCTTCTTAATGTCAATAGAAAGGTGCTGGCAAAGATATTTTCTGGCACCTATCATCAGTAGCAAAGTCTTTGCTTTCTTGCCATCAGCACTGTTCGGTCCAGGGTAGAAGCACCTTCACAGCGGTTTTAACTGTCCGGGATGCCTTGGAGCAGTAAAGGGCTGCAGGCTGGGGAAAGTATTTGCTGACATTGTTCAGGCGAAGGCTTTTCATCATGTTAACCATGAGTACCTGTGGTTGCTCCTTAGTAAGTATGGTCTGTCGGGTGGTTTTTTTGATTGGTTGAAAGTCTTGTATAAGGGGGCAGAAAGTTTTCCTCTTGTTAAGGGTTGGGTTGGGCAGTCCTTTGAGGTTGGCTCTGGGGTGTGTCAGGGTTGTTCCCTGAGTCCCTTGCTCTATGTGTTTGCAATCAACGCCCTTATCAGGAGGCTCGAGAGCGGCATGTTGTATGGGGTACCAGTGGGGCTCCCAGGTAAGCTGCCGTTGAGGGTTGTTGCCTATGTGGATGATGTGTTGGTGATTGTGGAGGAGGTGGTCTCTCTGACATCACGTTACTCTGAAGCATCAGGCTCCAAGATTAATCAGGAAAAGAGTGAAGTTTTCTGGATGGGAAAGGAAGGTAAGGGGTTTGATCTTCTGGACACCTTTCCAGTGCCCCAGGATAAAAATAAGATACTAGGCAATGAATTTGGACCCGGCGATTATGGCCTCACAAACCTGGGAAGGAAGACTGGAAATTGCCAATACTAAGGTGGTCAGCTGGAAGAGGTGGACGTTATCTCTGAGGGAAAGGGTTGATCTCATTAAGACTTAACTGATTCCGATCTTCTTGTATGTCAGCTTGATCTGCATCTTGCCAGTGTCTCTCTATGCTAGGGTCAGTAGTGTGTTCTTCCAGATTATGAGGGGGAACAGACTAAACCCAGGGCCGTCTTTAGTATAGATTGGACCCTGGGCAAAAATTTTCTTGGGCCCCCCCCATGCAATTTCCCTCTCCACCTACTCTGAGACATACAATAAATAGCAGCTAGACTTAAAATCAGTTTTCTGTAACAGATCAGGCAGCAATTGAAATTGGTTGCCAGAAGTTACAGCATATCATTATTGCTTACTGACTGGTTGCTAGAGGTTACAGCACACATTACGGCTCACTGATTAGTTTCTAGAGGTTACAGCACATCACCTCCTCACAGCAGGGGAGCATGATATACATAGGAATGCCGCCTTTATTTGCATATCAATGCCACTGGCCACAGCTATTTACTTAGTATTGTCGCCGCTATTTACATACGAATGCCAGTTATTTACATGTAAACACGGGGTCTACGTGAGTCATCTGCACACAACAATAAGGCAGACATGGGCAGCATTAGTACCAGCACTTCACCCTGAGATATTGGGACACAGCACAGGAATAAAACTTCAAGGGACAATGGGATTTAAACCTGGATAGTTGGCAAGTATGAGGCAGCTGTTTTGGGCCCCACAACAATGACAGGGCCCAGAGCAGCTGCCCCTTTTGCCCTGCCTTAAAGACGGCCCTGACTGAACCCCAGCAAGAGGAATGTCACCTATCTATCCAGGAGGGAGAGTGGCTTAGGTATGGTCAACCCAGTTCTTTTCTTTTCGCTGCTTTTTCTGAAGTTTAACATTGGTAATATGCTTGCAGTGGAACCTCCTGGATGGGTAGGCATATTTAGATCTTGGTTTAGGCCTTTTCTACGACTTTGGGAGCAAGGTGGCCAAGTGAAGAATCTCAGATCGGTTCTGAGGAAAGTCATTATGAGTCAAGTCTTGAGCGAAGTCTTTCATGACCCGTGACTTAAGGGATTGCCCAGGCCCAGTTTTGAGGGCAGGGTTAAGACTAATTAATTTGGATAGAGTCCCCCTTAAATGTAGGGATCTGGCCTGGTTGTGCTTCCATGGGAGGCTCTATGTTTGGGGCAATTTGAAATTCCACAGTGAGATGGATAATAGCTGTCCTCGGGAGGAGTGTGCAGATGAGGAGGAGACTATGGACCATTTTCTGCTTCATTGCCCCTTTAACGTAGTGGTGTAAAAACAGGTGGGGCGGGCCCTCTGTGTTCCTTTCCTCTCCAGGCTGGGTTATGCTGAGTGGGTGTATGGAGCATTCAATACTGGTGGAGTTTTTTGTTTGGATACCCTTTTTTTAGTTAGCCTAGTAGTTTATTTCACCTGGAATGCGCAATGTCAGTCAGGTGTTGAAACGCCTGGACTGAATCGAGTTTGGTGGTGCTCTCATCCTATTATTTCCCTATAATGGAGTACATAAAAGGAAATATATTTCCAGGTGATACTGACTGTCTGTTCTCTTTCTAGGAGTCATTTCAGATCCGGCAGAACCCCCTCTACACCTCCAGGGGGCATAATTCTCAGGAGACACCATTCAGACGACAAGTCCAGCTGAAGGAAGACGGATCGTACAGTCTCCTTGGATTACCAGCCAAGCCGTGATAATGCCGCGCTCCGAGATTCTCAATATGGAAGAAAATACATTATTCGGAATACAAGTCTATCCTGTAATAATATCAGCAATTCATAGAAAAGTGCCCAAAATTATAAGAACATAAAATCTTAACTAAACCTTTCTACGCAAATACTGTTTTCTGTTCATGTATAACATACTTTTATTAAGAAGATCATATAGTGATGGCAACTTAAAGAGTAACTCCACTTTGAGAAGGAAAACATTCCCCTTCGGGTGATCTCTGTACATTGTAGGGATTGTAAGTAACATGCGTTGTTGCAGATTCCTACCTTTTGTTATTCTGAAGATATAGCTGTGTGTTTCTCTGTGTCCATGTGCCCAGTGAATGTGAATGGGAGTGACTTCATAATCATCAATTAGTGTTGGGGCGAACGGTTCGGCCCGTGCATGTGTTCGGGCTGAACATTGGCTGTTTGCCCCCGTTCGGGGGAACACCCGTATTTTCAGGGTGTTTGGCAGGTATTTGCCCTGCCGAACGCCCTGCAACTCACTGCGCGCTGCAGAGTGCATTCTGCGCCCTGATTGGACCCCCCCCCCCCAGACCCTTCAGGGGGTGATTTTTTAAATTTTTTATTGCCCCACAGCACCCCTCCCATGTTGAGGGCATTTGGCCTGGAATGGTTCGGAAGGGTGGGGGTGGGGGCGAGACCTTCCAGGCTGTGTGCTCAGAGAAGGCTCTGGTATGGATGGGGGGGACCCCACACCATTTTTTTCTTTATTTTTTGAATAGGTGTCGGCAATTGTTAAAAGCTACTCGGTTGTTATCCCAAACTAATGGGAGGGGACATCCCCCCCCTCCGCCACCGCCTTCCACCGCTCACTCCTGGCCTCCCATCCCACCGGGAGACACGATCTGCGATCTGGAACTTTCCCCCGGCTAGAGTAAGACTGAAAGCCAGAAGTGGCTTTGTTACAGTCTAAACACACAGAAGCAACGTCACTTCCGGTTTACTCCGCTGCCAATGGCGCTGATTTAAAAAAAAATTACAGTATTCAGAATCAACGTTTTTCGCAATCTGACTAATTTGAAGTGCAAAGGAGGGATTTGGGGTCCATGGACTCAACATGCCTCTCAGCAAATAGTTTTGGGTATCTACTTTCCAAAATGGGGTCATTTGGGGGGGTTTTGTGCCATCTTGGCATTTTATGGCCTTCGAAACTGTGATAGGTAGCGAGGAGTGAAATCAAAAATTTACACCCTTAGAAATCCTGAAGGCGGTGATTGGTTTTTGGGGCCTCGTACACGGCTAGGCTCCCAAAAAGTCCCCATACTCAGGAGAAGCAGCAGAATGTATTTTGGGATGTAATTCCGCATATGCCCATGACATGTTTGAGCAATATATCATTTAGTGACAATTTTGTGTCATTTTTCCGCAACTTGTGGCAAAAATAAAATATTCCATGGACCCAACATGCCTCTCAGCAAATAGTTTTGGGTGTCTACTTTCCAAAATGGGGTCATTTGGGGGGTGGGGGTTGTGCTATCTGGGCATTTTATGGCATATTTATTTTTCATCCATTCACTTATTCACTTGCTCTTTTTGTCTGATAAGCGCAGTCATTTTAATTATATCCTGCTCACTGGTGTCCACCCAGCACTCCTGCTCCGCTGTGGTCTACCAACGGTCTGAGCCTGCTCTTGTCTCCTGCACACTGGTGTCCATCCAGTACTCCTGCTCCACTGTTGTCTACTGATGGTCTCAGCCTGCTTCAGTCTCCTGCTTACTAGTATCCACCCAGAACTACTGCTCCGCTGTGGTCTACTGACGGTCTGTGCCTGCTCCTGTCTCCTGCACACAGGTGTTCATCCAGCACTCCTGCTCCACTGTTGTCTACTGATGGTCTCAGTCTGCTTCAGTCTCCTGCTTACTAGTGTCCACCCAGAACTCCTGCTTCGCTGTGGTCTACTGACGGTCTCAGCCTGCTCCTGTCTCCTGCACACTGGTGTCCATCCAGCACTCCTGCTCCACTGTTCTCTACTGATGGTCTCAGCCTGCTTCAGTCTCCTGCTTACTAGTGGCCACCCAGAACTCCTGCTCCACTGGGATCTACCAACAGTCTCAGACTGCCCCTGTCTTCTGCTCACTGGTGTCCACCCAGCACTCCTTCTCCACTACGGTCTACTGATGGTCTCAGTCTGCTCCTGTCTCCTGGTCACTGGTGTCAACCTAGCACTCCTTCTCCGCTGCAGTCTACTGACAGTCTCAGCCTGCTCCCGTCTCCTGCTCACTGGTGTCCACCCAGCTCTCCTGCTCCACTGCGGTCTACTGTCGGACTTCCCCTGCTTGATGCTGAGAGTCCATCCAGCCTTGCTGCTAGCAAAACCAATAGGCACTCATGCCACTCTGTACTCCTGCGCTACCTGTCTACTCTATCAGAGGTGTAAGAGAGGCCTTCTCCATTCTATCTAGCTCCTCTACCAGGTATATGACAGCGTGTGTCATGCGACAGCCAACCACATGGTCACAAACCCCGCCACTCCTCCTGGCATCTAAAACCCCTCAAAGAGCTGGGAGGCGCCAACCCTAAGGGGTTAAAATAAAGATGGATTTTATTTGGAGTGCAGTCATCCAGATTTTTGGGCATATACAGAGTATGATGTGACGAACTGGGCTTGCACCTAAAAAGTGAGAGGTGTGTATGAGATCGTAGTGGTGCGAGCCGGTCTTGGAGCAGCGCTATACTCAGGGTTGCCACCTGCCTGGGATTCACCCAGACAGTCCGGGTTTTGAATCATGTGTCCGGTTTCAGTCCGACTGGAACCCTGAGAGAATATTCAGACTGGAATGTGGCTCGGAACAGGGGGTGAGGGGGCACTATGTGCGCCACATTACTTTTCTCTTTGGAGTGCCCAAAGGTGTTCCAAGTCTGTTACAATCCTATAATGTACTGTATGCTAAAAAAAACTTTTTTTGCTGTGCCGCTAAAGTGTTTGGGTTTGGCTTGAAGAACCCTAAGCTATATCTCAATTACAGGAGGTCACATCCAGCCGTATTGCGCACCACGGTAAGATGTGGCCACACACCTTCCCGCTTCCTCTAATTTCAACCACAAGGACTCTGCAATATTCTCATATCACTATTGCAAATGTCCCCTCAATAAAATAAAGATCTGACCTAATTCTCTCCACTTGCATAACTTTTATTAGCCCCTTCAATACCGGCACTTTCACCCCCTTCCTGCCCAGGCCAATTTTCAGCTTTCAGCGCTGTCACATTTTGAATGACGATTGCACGGTCATGCTACACTGTATCCAAATGAGATTTTTTTTGTATTTTTTAATTACCACTGGGTATTTAATTTTTTGCTAAAAAAAATGAAAAAAGACAGAAAATCTTGAAAAAAATAAAGTTTTTCTTAGTTTCTGTCAGAAATTGTTGTAAATAAGTAATTTTTCTCCTGCACTGATGGGCATTGATGAGGAGGCACTGATAAGCACTGATGAGACAGCACTGACGGGCACTGATAAGGAGGCACTAATATGCAGAACTGATGGGCAATGATGAGGTGGCACGGAAGAGCACTGATGAGATGGCACTGATGAGAAGGGACTAATATGCTGATGAGGCGACAGTGATGGGCACTTATGAGATAGCACTGAAGGGTAATGATGAGGTGGAACTGATGAGGAGGCACTAATGTGCAGCACTGATGAGGACTGATAGCCATCAACGATGGGCACTGATAGGCGTCACTGATGGGCAATGATCGGCGTCACTGATGGGCAATGATAGGCAGCACTGATGGGCACTGATGATGCACTAATATGCGGCACTGATGAGGCGGCAGTGATGGGCACTTATGAGACAGCACTGAAGGGTAATGATGAGGTGGAACTGATGAGGAGGCACTAATGTGCAGCACTGATGAGCACTGATAGGCATCACTGATCGGCGTCACTGATGGGCAATGATCGGCGGAACTTATGGGCAATGATAGGCGGCACTGATGAGGAGGCACTGATGGGCAGCACTGATGAGGACTGATAGGCATCACTGATGGGCACTGATAGGCGTCACTAATGGGCAATGATCGGTGTCACTGATGGGCAATGATAGGCTGATGATAGACTGATGAGGAGGCACTGATGGGCACTGATGAGGTGGAACTGATGAGGCACTAATATGCAGCATTGATGGGCACTGATGAGGCAGCACTGTTGGTCACTGATGAGGCAGCACTGATGAGATGGCAATGATGGGCAAACAAGCAAAACAAATCCGGTGTGTGTGAAGATTGGGAGAAACGGCTCAAACCCCGGAGAGCGAATACACCACCGACACTTCCACTCTCTAGCGGTCACTCTGATAGATTCATTTTAGGTTAACTTAATATATAAATCTTTATTTTTAGGGACAAACAAGGCTTTGTTTTGGTGATAATGTCTTGAAAAACCTTATTTTATGTTTTTATGCCATCTTTAGAACCAACTCGCGGTGGATATAATAACCATTTGACCTCTGGAAGACTTTCCTAACAGCCCATTTTTTGCGATACTTCACTGCGTCGCCTTAACTGACAATTGCACGGTCCTGCAATGTTGTATACAAATAAAATCGACGTCCTTTTTTTTCCACAAATAGAGCTTTCTTTTGGTGGTATTTGATCAGCTCTGCGATTTTTATTTTTTGCGCTATAAACAAAAGAAGAGCGACAATTTTGAAAGAAAAATAATATTTTTTACTTTCTGCTATAAAACATCCAATAAAAAAAAATGTAACTTCTTCATCAATTTAGGCCGATATGTATTCTTTTAGGTTTTTTGGGTAAAAAAAAATTCCCAATAAGCATATATTGATTGGTTGGCGCAAAAGTTATAGAGTCTAAAAACTATGGGATTTTTTTTTTTATAGAAAACTATGGGATTTTTTATGGCAGTGATCAGCGACTTATAGCAGGACTGCGATATTGCGGCGGACATTCTGACACTAAGTGATGCTTTTTTAGGGACCTGTGACACTAATACAGTGATCAGTGCTAAAAATATGCACTGTCACTGTACTAATGACACTGGCTAGAAAGGGGTTAACATCGGGGCGATCAAAGGGTTAAGTGTGGGCCTAGCCAGTGTTTTACTGTACAGGGTAAAGAGGGGGGCACAGGCTGGATGAGGGGGTACACAGGCTGGATGAGGGGGCACAGGGGTACACAGGCTGGATGAGGGGGCACAGGGGTACACAGGCTGGATGAGGGGGGCACAGGAGTACACAGGCTGGATGAGGGGGGCACAGGCTAGATGAGGGGGTACACAGGCTGGATGAGGGGGGGACAGGAGTACACAGGGTGGATGAGGGGGGGGGCACAGGGCTACACAGGCTGGATGAGGGGGGACACAGGCTGGATATGGGGGGCACAGGCTGGATGAGGGGGTACACATGCTGGATGAGGGGGGCACAGGAGTACACAGGCTGGATGAGGGGGCACAGGGCTACACAGGCTGGATGAGGGGGGACACAGGCTGGATGAGGGGGGCACAGGGGTACACAGGCTGGATGAGGAGGGCACATCCTGGATGAGGGGGCACAGGCTGGATGAGGGGGGCACAGGAGTACACAGGCTGGATGAGGGGGCACAGGCTGGATGAGGGGGGCACAGGCTGAATAAGGGGGTACACTAGGATTGCCACCTTTTCTTCAAGTCAAACCCGAACACTTTAGTGGAGCATGCCATTTTTTTTTTTATAGTATAAACTTTATATATATTTTGCCATTAAATAACATTTCTAATCATATGACATTAATAACAAGAGTCCCCCTTTACATCAGAGTCCACAGAGTTCCCCATTTACATCTGAACTCACAGAGTTCCCTTTCACTGTAAGGGGGGGTTTCTGCAGACTCTGATGTACGGGAGAACTCTGGGGCCTCTAACATAAGCAATTCTCTGGGAACCCTGATTTAAGGGGGAACACTGAGAACTCTGATGTACGGAGAGAACTCTAATGTAAGGGGGAACACTGTGGCTTCTGGTATAAAGGGGAACTCTGATATAAGGGGTGCTCTGAGAACCCTGATTTGCCTTAGTGTACTCACTCAGAGGCAGGAGAGAGAAGGGGGGAGACTTCAGTGACAGACAGGGATGGATGGTGAGCTCACTCACCCCTTGGCAGTCAGCAGCTCTCATCCAGATGTATCCGAGGCTGCTGAATTGAAATTTCCAGGCCCCAACTTTCCTTTTCTGAGGCACAGCACCAGGGATTGGCATGTGGGCAGACACAGAGGGGTTGGGGGGGGAGGATGAGGTGCTGATCGAGCCCTCTCTCTTCTCCCGTGTGTGTGTGTGTGTTTGGGGGTGGATTGTTTAGTGTTGGCTTTGGGCAGTGTGAAAGAGTGTAACAGACACTCTCAGCCTAGACAACTGCAGCCAGCAACCCTGCTGGGAAGCCATAGTCCAGTCTAAATAATGTGTCCGGGTTTCAGGTAGTCTGAAACCCGGACGTATGATTCCAAACCCGAACTGCCCGGGTGAATCCTGGACAGGTGGCAACCCTAGGGTACACAGGGTGGATGATGGGGGACACAGAGTGGATGAGGGGGCACAGTAGTACAAAGGCTGGATGAGGGGGTACACAGGCTGGATGAGGGGGGCAAAGGAGTACACAGGCTGGATGAAGGGAGGCACAGGGCTACACAGGCTGGATGAGGGGGGACAAAGGCTGGATGAGGGGGGCACGGGGTACACAGGCTGGATGAGGGGGGCACAGGAGTACACAGGCTGGATGAGGGGGCACAGGGCTACACAGGCTGGATGAGGGGGGACACAGGCTAGATGAGGGGGGCACAGGCTGTATGAGGGGGTACACAGGCTGGATGAGGGGGGCACAGGAGTACACAGGCTGAATGAGGGGGCACAGGGCTACACAGGCTGGATGAGGGGGGACACAGGCTGGATGAGGGGGCACAGGGGTACACAGGCTGGATGAGGGGGCATAGGCTGGATGAGGGGGTACACAGGCTGGATGAGGGGGGCACAGGAGTACACAGGCTGGATGAGGGGGGCACAGGCTGGATGAGGGGGTACACAGGCTGGATGAGGGGGTACACAGGGTGGATGACTGGGGACACAGGCTGCATGAGGGGGCACAGTGGTACAAAGGCTGGATGAGGGGGTACACAGGCTGGATGAAGGGGGACACAGGCTGGATGAGGGGGCACAGTGGTACAAAGGCTGGATGAGGGGGGACACAGGCTGGATGAGGGGGGACACAGGGGTACACAGGCAGGATGAGGGGGGCACAGGGGTACACAGGCTGGATGAGGGGGGGCATAGGCTGGATGTCTCGCCATGTCCCGCTGTCATCCAGATCCACTCACTCGGGATGTAAGGGGTTAATTCACCTCAGTTGTCTTTGGCTGCAGCAGCTCTGCGCTCAGCTTGCTTTGCCCCAAACCAGCGCATGCGCAGTTGCAACAAGGGGTACCTACTTTCACATGATACCAATCTTACTGCTACACCGGCCGCTGTTGCATCCTGGGAATTGTAGTCCGCACTCAAGTGCAGAGAAAAATACAACTCCCAGACACCTGAGTCTTGGAGGCAGGGCAGTTCTCCCAGGAGGCCATGGCGTGCAAGGACCCGCTGACCAGAGATTCCAAGTAAGAGACCCTGACACCCCTATCTGACCCCCACATCCCATCTCCCCCCCATACACCCCGTTTGCCCTGCCCCAGTGATTAGGCTTCATTTATGGACACTGGTGAGGCTGCATTGATGGACAATAGTGAGGCTGCATTTGATGAACACTGATGAGGCTGCATTTGATGAACACTGGTGAGGCTGCATTTGATGGGCAGTGGTGAGGCTGCATTGATGAGCACTGGTGTGGCTGCATTGATGGGCACTGGTGAGGCTGCATTTGACGGGCACTGATGAAGCTGCATTAATGGGCATTGGTGAGGCTGCATTGATGGGTACTGGTGAGGCTGCATTTGATGGGTACTGGTGAGGCTGCATTTATGGGCAGTGGTGAGGCTGCATTGATGGGCACTGGTGTGGCTGCATTGATGCGCACTGATGAGGCTGCATTTATGGGCAGCGGTGAGGTTGCATTGATGGGCACTGGTGAGGCTGAGTTTGACAGGCACTGGTGAAGCTGCATTGATAGGCACTGGTGAGGCTGCATTAATGGGCACTGGTGAGGCTGATTGATGGTTACTGGTGAGGCTGCATAGATGGACACTGGTTAGGCTGCATTGATGGACACTGGTTAAGCTGCATTGATGGGCACTGTTAAAGCTCCATTGATGGGCACTGGTGAAGCTCCATTGATGGACACTGGTGAGGCTGCATTGATGGACACTGGTTAAGCTGCATTGATGGACACTGGTTAGGCTGCATTGATGGGCAGTGGTGAAGCTCCATTGATGGGCACTGGTGAAGCTCCATTGATGGACACTGGTGAGGCTGCATTGATGGACACTTTTGAGGCTGTATTTGATGAACACTGATGAGGCTGCATTGGATGGGCACTGGTGAGGCTGTATTGATGGGTACTGGTGAGGTTACATTTGATGGGCAGTGGTGAGGCTGCATCGATGGACACTGGTGTGGCTGCATTGATGGGTACTGGTGAGGCTGCATTTGACGGCACTGGTGAAGCTGCATTGATGGGCACTGGTGAGGCTGCATTAATGGGCACTGGTGAGGCTGCATTGATGGGTACTGGTGAGGCTGCATTTGATGGGCAGTGGTGAGGCTGCATTTATGGTCAGTGGTGAGGCTGCATTGATGGGCACTGGTGGGGCTGCATTGATGCGCACTGGTGTGGCTGCATTGATGCGCACTGGTGTGGCTGCATTGATGCGCACTGGTGTGGCTGCATTGATGGGCACTGATGAAGCTGCATTTATGGGCAGTGGTGAAGCTCCATTGATGGACACTGGTGAAGCTCCATTGATGGACACTGGTGAAGCTCCATTGATGGACACTGGTGAAGCTCCATTGATGGACACTGGTGAGGCTCTTTCAGCTACGTGCGGTTTCAGCTGTTGGTGGATTTGTACTGGAAGGGGGGGATTTCAGCTGTGGGTGGATTTGTACTGGGAGGAGGGGGGGATTTATCCTTAGGAGGCAAGCCGAGTCGTACACGGGGGCCGGCAGGTATAGCAGGTCAAAGTGTAGGTAAGCAGGAACTAGCTGAAGATCAATCAGCAATCTGTTTATGTCATAGTCCAGCTTAAATGGCGCCAGTGCCAATACCGGGAGTGCTGTTCCGTTTTGCATGCACGCTAATATGTTTGCACATGCGTGCCAATGTCTGTCTTGCCTTTTTTTCCCCAAATTATGAGCACGCGCATAAGTATTTATTAGCATTCGGGTTCCAATGCATACTGAGCTTCTCTGACAATGAGGAATCAGAAACCCTCTTGAAGCAAACAAAATCCCATCAACACACGTCCTTAATTACGTAATTAAATATACCGATGTGCCGTTACATCATAGCGGTAATCCACGGCAAAACCATCTTTTTTTCCGTTAACTGAATTCTGATAGGTTTCTTCACTCTGCAATTTCCTCTAATGAATATTTCGGAACACTTGTTGTTGTTTTTAGTGGTTCCTCATTTCTTTAATCTTTAGTCTCATTCTTTAACCGCTTCAACCCCCGGAAGATTTTACCCCCCTTCCTGACCAGAGCACTTTTTTTGCAATTCGGCGCTGCGTCGCCTTAGCTGACAATTGCGCGGTCGTGCCACATTGCACCCAAACAAAATTGACGTCTTTTCCCCCCCCCCCCACAAATAGAGATTTCTTTTTGGGGTATTTGATCGCCTCTGCGGTTTTTATTTTTTTAGAAACCAAAAAAAAATAGCACCAATTTTGTAAAAAAAAAAGCAATATTTTTAACTTTTTGCTATAATAAATATCCCCCCCAAAAAAATATATTAAAAAAACGTTTTTTTTTCCCTCAGTTTAGGCCGATACGTATTATTCTACATATTTTTGGTAAAAAAAAAATCCCAATAAGCGTATATTGATTGGTTTGAGCAAAACTTATCGCGTCTACAAAATAGGGGATATATTTATGGAATTTTTATTATTAATTAAAACATTTTAATTTACATTTTTTTATTTTTTTCATTAGAAATGGCGGCAATTGGCGATTTTTATTGGGACTGCGACATTATGGCGCACAGATCGGACACTTTTTACACTATTTTGGGACCAGTGTCATTTATACAGCGATCAGTGCTATAAAAATGCATTGAGTGTAAATGACACTGGCAGGGAAGGGGGTTAAACACTAGGGGGCGATCAAGGGGTTAAGTGTGTCCTGGGGAGTGATTCTAACTGTAGGGGGGGATGGGCTTCCATTCACATGACAGCGATCACCGCTCCCGATCACAGGGAGCAGTAGATCTCTGTCATGTCATTAGGCAGAATGGGGAAATGCCTTCTTTACAGCTGGCATCTCCGCATTCTGCGGCTCTGTGACACGATCGCCGGGACACCGGTGGGCATCGAGTCTGCGGGTCCCGAGGGCACGGTCACGTCCTACGCTAGCTCCACCAATTAAAGGGGACGTTCAGGTATGCCCATTTTCCCTACCGCTGACATTGTGCTGACGTATATCGACGTGCAGCCATCGGCAAGTGGTCAATCCGAATGTTTTCCCAGGTACCCTCAAGGCAGGGGGCGCCAGTGCAAAGGTAAGGAAAATGTCTCTGCTCCTTTCGAAAATCTGTCTAAATGCTCTATGTGGCCGCGTGCGCGCTCCCTATAGCTCCACCAATTAAAGGGGACGTACACGTATGCCACATTTGCCCACTGCCAGCACAGGTAATCAGATGAGCCAGGGTCAGGAAGCCAGAAGTCAGCGTAATAAGGAGCCAAAGCAGGAACAGGTATCGGAAGGGAAGTCACCCAGGCCAGGTCATACACAGGACAGGAACACAGATGGGAATTCCACCAAATATCGTTGATGTCAGGTAGGCAGTAGCCATAGTACAGATGAAGCCTCAAGATATACGCAGTTGAGCAGGTGCAGATAATGGTTTGCCTGTTAATAACCGTTAGCGAATATGCGTGACCGCACACGAGCACTCACGCGCGCTCCGTCGCTAATGTTGGCGCCAATGGGTCTATTTAAACGGAAGAAGTTCCATTAGCCCAGTGATTCTCTTCGTCCTCCACCCACCAACTCACTCACTGCCCAAGAGATCGCCAATCACTTCAAACAGAAGAGTGAGAGGAGATCTCTACTGTTCAGATACCCTCCACGCTTTACACTTCACGGTTGACCACCCCCTCCTCCTCAAAAAACGTGACGCCTTTGGTCTCCGTGACTGTACTCTTCGCTGGTTCTCTTCCTATTTATCCAACTGCACATTTAGCGTTACTTACAATTCTACTTCCTCCTCTCATTTTCCTTTCTCTGTTGGGGTCCCCCAAGGTTCTCTTCTTGGACCCAGGGCTGTCTTTAGCGCAGGGCAAAAGGGGCAGCTGCCTGGGCCCTGTCATTGCTGGGGGACCCAAGGCAGCTGCCACTTAAGCCCTGCGCTTCCTGCAGTTTTCCCGGAGTAGCACGTGCAGCCGATTTCAACCCCCCCCCCCCCCCGCGCTCTCCCAAGTGCTGGCCATATTTATTATACAGGATAGCAGGACAGCTGTGGGCTTCATGTGTTTGAGCCCGCTTGTCCCGCTTCTCCCTCTGTCAGGAGCTGCGGACTGGAGTCAATGACAGAGCGAGAGCGGCGCTCTGTGTTCCTCCCGCCCCCGCCCTCGCCTGGCAGACCTGTGTAGCACACAGCAGAGGGAAGTTTTCTGGCTGTGTGCTGGGTCTGATTGGTGGACTCCGGAGACTGTGTTGCACCGCCGTGTGATCAGGTAAGAAAGAACAACGTTGGACATGGGGGAGGGGGGTACAGAAGTGAGACATGGGGGGGTAAAGAGGTGGAGGAGGTACAGAGGTGGACATGGGGGAGTACAGAGGTGGACATGGGGGAGTACAGAGGTAGACATGGGGGGGTACAGAGTAGGGTTGCCACTTTTTCTTCAAGCCAAACCCGAGCACTTTAGTGGCGCACAGCAAAAAAAAATTTTTGGGGATTCTGTAAAGGATTGCAAAAGACATAGGACACCTTTGGGCGCTCCAAGGAGAATAGTAATGTGGCTTGCATAGTGCCCCCTCACCCTCACTGTTCTGCGCTGCATTACAGCCTTAATATTGTGTCCAGGTTTCAAGTGGACTGAAACCCGGACACATGATTCAAAACCCGAACTGTTCGGGTGAATCCTGGACAGGTGGCAACCCTAGTACAGAGGTGGATATGGGGGGTACAGAGATGGACATGGTGGTACAGAGATGGACATGGGGGGGTACAGAGGTGGAGGAGGTACAGAGATGGACATGGGGGGTACAGAGGTGGAGGAGGTACAGAGGTGAACATGGGGGGGTACAGAGGTGGACATGGGGGGGTACAGAGATGGACATGGGGGGGTACAGAGGTGGAGGAGGTACAGAGGTGGACATGGGGGGGTACAGAGGTGCAGGAGGTACAGAGGTGGACATGGGGGTACAGAGGTGGAGGAGGTACAGAGATGCACATGGGGGTTCAGAGATGGACATGAGGGGGGTACAGAGATGGACATGGGGGTACATAGGTGGAGGGGGTTACAGAGATGAACCCAGAGGTGGACGGGGTACAAAGGTTGACATGGGGGCTACAGAAGTGGACGGAAGGATAAAGAGATCAATGTGGATGGGGGGGATACAGAGGTGGATGGGGGATATAGAGGTGATCTGTGGATGGGAGGATGCAGAGGTGAACATGGATGAGGGGTAATACAGAGGTGGATGGGGAAAACAAAGGTGGACATGGGGGGGTACAGAGGTGGACATGGGGGGTACAGAGATGGATATGGGGTACAGAGGTGGACATGGGGGTACAGATGTGGACATGTGGGGTACAGAGGTGGAGGAGGTACACAGGTGGACATGGGGGGTACAGAGATGGAGGGGGTTATGGAGATGAACCCAGAGTTGGATGGGGGTACAAGGTTGACATGGGGGGGTACAGAGGTATACGAATGTGGATGGGGGGATACAGAGGAGGATGGGGGATATAGAGGTGATCTGTGGATGGGGAGATGCAGAGGTGAACATGGATGGGGGGTAATACAGAGGTGGATGGGGAAATCAAAGGGAGACATGGGGGGTACAGAGGTGGAGGGATGGTACAAAGGTGGATGGAAAGATATAGAGGTGGATGGAGGGGTACAGAGGGGAGCTGTGGATGGGGGGGGGCTACAGAGGTAGACAGGGGATACAGAATTGAGCTGTGGATGGAGCGGTACAGAGGTGAACGTGGAATACAGAGGTGAGCTGTGGGTGGAGGGGGGTACAGAGGTGAGCTGTAGATTAGGGAGCAGAGGTAAGCAAATTGATGTGCAGAGGTGACCAATAGATGGTTACTTTGGGGGAGGGGGGAGGATATGCAAGTACTGCCCCTTGTGCTGATTTTTTTCTGTGCCCTGTATGATACACACACCTCAAAGTACACACCCCCAATCCCTGTGTGTCATCCTGGACTCCTATCTCCCCCTTCTCCCCATCATCTTGAACTCCACCATCTCTTCCCCCCCAATCAGCTTGGACTCCCCTATGCCCCCATCATCTTGGACTCCGCTTTCTCCCCCCCCCCCCCCGCCATCCTGGACTTCTCTATCTCTTCCCCCATCATTCTTATTATTATTAGGGATTTATATCACGCCAACAGTTTGTGCAGTGCTTTACAACATGAGGGCAGACAGTACAGTTACAATACAATGCAATACATAAGTAATAGAAATGTGCATGGGGGGGCCCAAGAATTTTTTTTGCCCAGGGCCCAATCAATAGTAAAGACGGCCCTGCTTGGACCCACGCCTTCCAATACCACCTCTACGCTGACGAAACCCAAATCTATTTCTCTACCCCTCCGCTCACTCCCTCAGTCTTCTCACATATCACTAATTTACTATCAGATATATCAGTGGAGAGTTAATAACCAGGAGTTGAAAACAGGAGTTAAGACAGGAGTCTCTAACCTCCATCCTCCCCTCCATTTTAAAGATCCCACTGCAAGGGGCAACCAGACAGCTGTCCAGAAACATCAGGCTGACAGCAAGCCAGATTCACCGGAACCAGAGTGTTTAAAGGGGACAACCGCAGCCAGGTAAGCTCGCACCTCCACTCCCCCCCCCCCCCCCCCAGTGATTGTTCCAGGGACTCCGTCCGACCGCCTACCTACGGGGGTCAGGAAGGAATTTTTGCCCCACTGGTGCATTTGGCTGCTACTGTCAGGGGGTTTTTCGCCTTCCTCTGGAACAACCATAGGTTAGCATACCCCTACCTCCGGCCTCCTTTCCATTTTTTACGCTATCCTAGGACAACTATTCCAGATCACAGCCAGACTTCTTTTCTAAGCGGAGACCTCAACCTTAAGTAAAGGCAGCTGGAACAGCCAGCAACCGAATACAGCCAGCAACCGAATACAACAACTCCTTCCGCATCCATATAGGCATCCCCTGATCAACTTGCGCGCTAATAGCCTCAAGCACGGCGGCAAGTCTGATACCTAGCCCCACCTCAGGATCAATACCCTGATCAGGATCATCATCTTAGGCCCATAGTACCATCAACAGCATCCACAAACCATGTGCTACTTCAAATACTCAGCTGAAGTTCTGCACAGACTAAGGAACATCAACACCACATTGCCATCTTCCATACAAAAAATACTTCAAAGAGAACAACTATTAAAAACCGGACGACAACCAGCTCCCAACCACAGGAAGACATCTACTCGACCACTACAATTAGATTGCGCCTTGATTAACGCCAGGTCTGCAGTCAAACATAGACTGGAAGTACACGACTTCATCATCGAGAACAATGTAGACTGCCTCTTCATCACCGAAAGCTGGTTAACCTCTGACTGCAACACCATCCTCACCGAATTGGTGCCGGAAAACTACAGGATCATAACCGAACACCGGATAGGGAAAAAAGGAGGAGGCCTAGCAGTGATCTTTAAAGGTCACCTTGATCTCACTAAACCATCAGCTCAGAACCCAGTGTCTTTTATGGAAACCCTGACGCTACATTTTCAACCAACACCCCATGACACCACTCATATTCTACTGTGCTACAGACCACCGGGACCAAAGTCCAATCTTCTTTCACCCCTCACGGAATCCTTTGCAATGCACACCCTAAAATTCAAAAATTTCCTGGCACTCGGAGATTTCAACCTTTGGGCAAACGAGCCTAAAGACCCCATCGCGACTGCCTGCATCAATCAACTAGAAGAACTGGGTCTACAGCAACTGATAAAGACTCCCACGCATGGGTCAGGACACACCCTGGACCTCATTTTCAAACAGAACATCGACGTCAACATACTCGACAACATAACTCTGCCATGGACGGATCACCACGCCATCAAATTCAAAATCGCTACCAACATCACCAACGCAAAACGGAAACCTGTAACAACGCACTGGACCAGATCGCATAAAAAACTGTACTCCGTAGCCTTCAAAACCACTCTGTCCAAAAAAATATCTACAATAACCTTAAACCACTCTACGGAGGAAACACTCAACTCCCTGAACAAGGCATTACTGCAATCAGCAGACTCGGTAGCACCAAAACGCAGGGCTCTCATCAGGAAGAAAAATGCTGGATGGTTTAATAGCTCCCTCTCCGTACTAAAGCAAGAACGCAGAAGAGCGGAAAGAACATGGAGAAGAAATCCCACCGAGGAAAACCTATTTAACTACAAAGGTCTGACAGAGAATTATCGGAAAGCAATCTTCAAAGCCAAAAAGGACCACTTCTCATATACAATCTCAACGGCCGCAAACCAACCACGGGAACTGTTTAAACTGGTTAATCAATCAATGAATCCGGTGTGCCTAGAACCCCCAGAAAGCGAATCCCAGGATTACTGTGACAAACTGTCTGATTTTTGCATCGATAAAGTCAAAACCATCAGGGAAACAATTTGTCAGAAGAAAACATCCAACCTCAGCCAGCAAAAACATAAAGAGGATGTCTGCACCAACATACCGCAACCGCCAAAATTTTCACTATCCCCAATTACCGTAGACACCGCAAAAAACATCATTAATAAACTGCGTGACAGTACCTCACCTATTGACATCATCCCCACAAAACTACTGAAAGAATGCTCCGACATCGTGGCTCCAACCATAACCCACCTCATAAACCGATCATTCCCAGCATCCTCAAACAAGGCATTGTCAAACCTCTACTCAAGAAACCAAACCTGGACCCTCAGGATCCAAACAACCGTAGGCCGATTACAAGCCTCAACACCATTTCTAAGATCATGGAGAAAGCTGTAGTACATCAGCTACAACTTCACCTGGATACTCACAAACTCCTGGACCCGCTGCAATCAGGCTTCCGCCCGGGTCATGGAACAGAAACAGCTCTCCTCAAGATTTGGGATGACGCCCTCGAAGCAGCAGATGACGGAGAGCCGTGTCTCCTCGTACTGCTAGACCTAAGTGCAGCGTTTGATACAGTAGATCACAATACTCTACTCGTCCGCCTCACAGAAGTAGCCGGAGTCCAAGACATAGATCTCCATTGGTTCGCGTCCTTCCTAGGAAATCGGTCACAGACAGTGAAACTAGGAAAATTCCTCTCCGAAACTCGGGCAGTCACCTGCGGAGTCCCTCAAGGCTCTCCATTGTCACCCGTTCTCTTCAACATTTACATTCGCCCACTCCTCCAAATCATCAGATGCTCAGATCTCTGCTTCCACTCTTACGCTGACGACACGCAACTTTATTTCCGGATCAATGGAAAAAAAGATCACCAGCAACAACTTGAAAACTGCCTCAAATCAATAGAGGACTGGATGACCACCAACTCCCTCCAGCTGAACCAATCAAAGACAGAGCTTCTTATCTTACACCCAAATCATAAGCCCCCAACCAAAACCTCCTGGTCTCCACCAACCGTCTTTGTGCAGACTATCTCCCCAAAGACCAAAGCGAAGAGTCTCGGGGTTATTTTAGACGCACAAATGTCAATGGATGCGCAAATAGGATCTGTAGTCAGTGGATCTCACCATCTACTGCGCATGCTTCGCAGACTCATCCCTTTTATCCCAAAGAATGACAAAGCAGTGGTAGTTGGAACAATCATTAATTCAGGACTGGACTACGCAAACTCGCTTTACATAGGATTACCACAATATCAACTTGCGCGATTACAACTGATCCAAAACACGGCGGCAAGGCTGATAACAGGGAAAAAACCCTGGGAATCCATTTCTCCTTCACTGAGGAGCTTACATTGGCTAACCGTAAAAAATCGGATCACGTTCAAGACCCTTTGCCTCACCCACAAATGCGTGCATAGAGAAGCTCCGCAATACCTAATGGAGAAAATAAATCATTACACACCAAACCGCAGTCTTCGATCAGCCAACAAAAACCTCCTCCTCGTGCCCAAAGCCCGGTATAAATCCAAGGGTGATCGGAGATTCGCTGTCCAAGGGCCTCTGCTATGGAATGCTCTACCAATCAACATCCGCCTGGAAGAAAATCACCTGGCTTTTAGGAAAAAACTCAAGACCTTCCTCTTTTAGCAGATGATCAAAGCTCGCCACAGCGCCTAGAGGCGATTCGGTTCGCATTGCGCGCTATATAAGTATTTCATTCATTCATTCATTCATCAGTCTGGATGTCACACCACTTCCTCAAACTTAATATACCCAAAACCGAACTTATCATTTTTTTCCCCTGATCTCCCTGTCAAAATCAGTGGCACAACTATAAGCCCATCCCCACACGCCAAAGTCCTAGGTGTAGTCCTGGACTCTAAATTCTCCTTTAAGCCCCATGTTCAATCACTGTCCAAATCCTGCCGCCTCAACCTCCGCAACATCTCCAACATACGCCCCTTTCTAACCAATGACACAACAAAGCTCTTAATTCACTCGCTGGTCATCTCTCACAAAACCTTCCACAACGCTGCCCCCAGCTAAATCACTAACCTAGTCTCAAAATACCAACCAAATTGTTCTCTTCTTTCTTCTCAAAACCCCCTGCTCTCTAGCTCACTCATCACTTCCTCCCATGCTCGCCTCCAGGACTTTTCCAGAGCCTCTCCAATCCTATGAATCTCCTTACCCCAATCTGTCCGATTATCTCCTACTCTATAAGCTTTTAGACGATCCCTGAAAAACCTTCTCTTAAGAGAAGCCTACCCTACCCACACCTAACAACTGTATTTTCATTTTCTCCATCTGATCATCCCCACAGCTTTTACCTTTTGTTCTACTTGACCCTCCCTTCTAGAGTGTAAGCTCTAACGAGCAGGGCCCTCTGATTCCTCCTTTATTGATTTGTATTGTAACTGTACTGTCTGCCCTCATGTTGTAAAGCTCTGCGCAAACTGTTGGCGCTATATAAATCCTGTATTATAATAAGAAGAAGAATTCTCAACTCCTGTCCTCAGAACCCACCAACAGGCCAGGTTTGCAAGATAACTGAAAAACATCACAGGTGATATAATTTGCTGCTCAGTGATTGCAGTATTCTAGTCTGTCTCTCCCCAAGGTAATACATAAAATCTGGCCTGTTAGCGGGTCCTGAGAACAGGCGTTAAGAAATACTGCATTAGCCAGTGCTCTCTGATCTCCAGCTATTACCCGTGGTCTTGTATCTGTTCCCATGCTGATTTCTGTTATTGACCTGACTTGCCCTGAATTCGCTTGAATGCTACCTGCCCTGAACTTGACCCGTCTCTCGATTTTCTCTGCCTTC
Source organism: Lithobates pipiens (assembly GCF_037356315.1). Classification (NCBI taxonomy): domain Eukaryota; kingdom Metazoa; phylum Chordata; class Amphibia; order Anura; family Ranidae; genus Lithobates; species Lithobates pipiens. The sequence continues at coordinate 2,775,247 of NW_027507870.1, read as the reverse complement.
TGCTCATCTGCAGGATTCTACGTTGCTGACTTCTGCGTGTATCCTGACCATTCTCTGCCTGCGGTTTATGCCTGTACCTGACCGTCTGTTGCTGTCCTAGCTCATCTGAACTTGCACCCAGTTATCCACCCATCTTACACTGCATGCTACCTGGTCCCTACTGGTCCTGCACCTGCTACCTACCAGCTGCCTGTCAGGCACCTGCTGCCTACTGTCTGTCCGATATGGGGTATGTCATCTCTACCATCTGTTGTTCCAGCGACCTGACTCATATCTGGCGATGCACCTGCTACCCACTGCTGCAGCTGACGGACATCTCCCACCTAGCCGCACTCTCACGGTCACTGTCGTAACATCGGTGGTCACAGAGCCAGGGCTGTACAAGAGGCATAAAGATCTGGCTCTGCCACAAGGTACATGACACGCAAGGGCGAGGAGACAATGAGCTAAGCTGCTTAAATAGCCAAATGGGGCTGGCTGTAGGCTGGGCTAATGAAGCAGGTTAATGGTAACCAGAAGAGTCACTGTTGAAACAAGGAGTGACTGGTAATTAACCGACAGCTGAGCAGCCTCTGTGCACTGAAAGAAAAGAGCTGCTGGTAAGTAGCAGAAGCCAGTCCTGACAATGTTGAAGCCACAATTTCAGAGAACGCAGTACTTCCTCCCATGTACAATCCAACCGGTCACATCTATCAGGAAATAGCGCACACACTGCAGGTGAGCTACAAGTCCTGGACAATGAAGTAGAGTGTGATTTCTGGGGATACATTAAATTTATAAAGATGAAGTTCTTGTGTTACTCTAAGTGGTTATAGAATCCCTAATCTTCTAATCTTTCTTTTACAGCCTAGGAGGCTTAAAACACAATATTGAAGTGTATAGAGAAAGAGATATATCAATAATGATCTGATAGTGATCTGTATAGTCTATAGGCGGTTTAAACCACAATAATGGAGTGTATAGAGGAAGAGATATATTGATGATTATCTGATAGTGATCTGTATAGTCTATAGGGAGTTTAAACCACAAAAATGGAGTGTATAGAGGATGAGATATATCGATGATTATCTGATAGTTATCTGTGTAGATTATGGGCAGTTTATACCTAATAATGGCGTGTATAGAGGAAGAGATATATATCGATGATTATATGATAGTGATCTGTATAGTCTATAGGGAGTTTAAACCACAAAAATGGAGTGTATAGAGGATGAGATATATCGATGATTATCTGATAGTGATCTGTGTAGACTATGGGCAGTTTATACCACAATAATTTAGTGTAAAGAGGAAGAGATATATCGATGATTATCTGATAGTGATCTGTATAGCATATGGGCAGTTTATACCACAATAATGAAGTGTGTAGAGGAAGAGATATATTGATGATGATCTAATAGTGAGCTGTATAGTCTAGGCCACATGTGACAAACACAAGGCCCGCCAGCCCATTTATTGTAGCCCTCGCCCTTCTCCTGTAGATGTGGGAACTCCACTGGTCTCCACCCGCACCTTGTCTCAGCAGTCAGCAGCAGAAAGGACAGAATTCCTCTGCCAGATCCTGCACTTCTCTGTGCAGCTATGGAGAGGCTTGCCTCTGCCCCATCACCCTGTCACAGTAGTCGGTATCAGAGAGGAGGACAGAAAAATTCTCCTACATATCCTGTGCCTTTCTGTGAAGCTGCAGCATCCCCTCATCTCCCCCTCCCCTGATCTCAGCATTCAGCGCACTCTGGCAGCTGACTCCAGCCCTCCTCTGGTCCTACTCCAGACTCTGCACTTTCTGCTTCCCAGCTCTACCCTCAGCTTCTTTACACAGCTGCATAAAATAAGGGAGCGCACTGTGATGTAAAGGAGGGTGAACGGCTGTTGACTTCTGATAATGGGGGGGGGTCTTGACATCTGATGTAAGGGAGAGTGGGGTGCTTTGTACGTCCAGTCTTCTAGATACAACTGTCCCTTTTAGGTAAACCACAACGTTGATGCGGCCTGTAATGAAATTGAGTTTGACACCCCTGGTCTTGGTGGTTTAAACCACAATAATGGAGAGTATAGAGGAAGAGATATATCAGTGATTATCTGATAGTGATAGGTATAGTGTAGACAGTGTGATCTGACTAATGTTATGTGTATAGGAAGAAATAGTTTGACAATTACAGTGCCTTGAAAAAGTATTCATACACCTTGAAATTTTCCACATTTTGTCATGCTACAACCAAAAAATTAAATATATTTTATTGGGATTTTATTTGAGAGACACATAATTGTGAAATGGAAGGCAAATTTTAAATGGTTTTCAACATTTTTGACAAATAAATATGTGAAATGTGTTGTGTGTATTTGTATTCAGCCCCCTTTACTCTGATACCCCTAACTAAAATCTAGTGGAACCAATTGCCTTCAGAAGTAGAGTCCACCTGTGTGTAATTTAATCTCAGTATAAATACAGCTGTTCTGTGGAGCCCTCAGAAGTTTGTTAGAGAAAATTAGTGAACAAACAGCATCATGAAGACCAAGGAACACACCAGACAGGTCAGGGATAAAGTTGTGGAGAAGTATAAAGCAGGGTTAGGTTATAAAAAAAATCTCCCAAGCTTTAAACATCTCACAGAGCTCTGTTCAATCCATCATCCGAAAATGGAAAGAGTATGGGCACAACTGCAAACCTACAAAGACATGGCCGTCCACCTAAACTGACCGGCCGGGCAAGGAGAACATTCATCAGAGAAGAGCCAAGAGGTCCATAGTAACTCTGGAGGAGCTGCAGAGATCCACAGCTCAGGGGGGAGAATCTGTCCACAGGGCAGCTATTAGTCGTCTCTCCACAAATCTGCCCTTTATGGAAGAGTGGCAAGAAGAAAGACATTGGTGAAAGAAAGCCATAAGAAGCCATATGTGTACAGTGTTACATGACCGCGCAATTGCCAGTTAAAATAGCGCAGTACATAATAGCAAAAAATGCCCTGGTCATGAAGGAGGTAAAATCTTCCCTGCAATCAACCGACCGATCCTTCCTGTGATTGACTAACTGATCCTTCCTGCAATTGACCGACCAATCCTTCCTGTGACCTACCGATCCTTCCTGCGATTGACTGATCCTTACTGCGATTGATGGACCAATTCATCCTGCAATTGACCTACCAAACCTTCCTGCGATCAACCGATCCTTACTGTAATTGATCGATCAATTCTTCCTGCGATCAACCGATTCTTCCTTACTTTGATCCTTAGTGCCATCGCCAGACCAATCCTTCCTGCGATCGATCAACTGATCCTTCCTTTGACCAATCCTTCCTTATTTCGATTGATCCTCCCTTCATTATTTTTGTGCTAGTAATTTTTTGCAAGTTTATTTATCCTTTTCCATATAGTATAGTGCCTGGGTGATCCTGGCTGTTCCTGTGATCCTGACAGTAAACTGACTTTCCATCATCCTGCACTCTCTCTCTCTGCAGCATCTCCCTCCCTGTCATTTCTGTGGTCTGTGTGAAGCCCCTCCTCTCCTGGCCCCTCCCATCTCCTCCTGAAACTGAAGCTTAACCAGCAGAGGAATGTTAGCCCCTCCCACTGGAGTCTCTCTGCTTGGGAGAAAGACCTGAGAAAGCCATGTGACTGCACAGAAGTATGCTGGGAAAAGGTATTTACAGATTATATTACTGGAAAAAAAACACAGTACCATTACTAATTACTATTCCCCCTAAGAGAACCTGTCATGGGAGTTTATTGGGGAGACTTTAAAACCACTTGCTTACTGGGCACTTTCACCCCCTTCTTGCCCAGGCTAATTTTCAGCTTTCAGCGCTGTCACACTTTGAATGACAATTCCAAGGTAATGCAACACTGTACCCTAATTACATTTTTGTCATTTTTTTTTCACACAAATAGAGCTTTTGGTGGTATTTAATCACTACTGGGGTTTTTTATTTTTTGTTAAACAAAAAAAGACCGAAAATTTTGAAAAACAAAACAAAAAAAAGTTTTCAGATTTTGTTTTTAAATTGTGCAAACGGGTCATTTTTCTCTTTCACTGATAGGTGGCACTGATGAGGTGGCACTGATAGGTGGTATGGAGAGGTGGCACTGATGAGGCAACACTGATGGGTGGCACTGATTGGCACTGATAGGTGGTATGGATAATTGGCACTGATGGGCCCTGATGAGGCAGCACTGATGGGTGGCACTGATAGGTGGTACAGATGGGCACTGATAGGAGGCACTGATATGAGGCACTGATGAGCACTCACAAGTGGCACTGATGGGCACTGATAGTGGCATGGAGAGGTGGCACTGATGGGCACTTATAGGAGGCACTGATATGAGGCACGGATGGGCACTCATAGGTGGCACAGATGGGCACTCATAGGTGGCACAGAGAGGTGGCACTGATATGAGGCACTGATTGGCAGTACTGATGGGCACTCATAGGTGGCATTGGGCACTAATTAGAAGTACTGATGGGCTCTGATTGCCAGCACTGGGCACTCATAGGTGGCACTGGTGGGCACTGATTGGCAGTACTGATGGGCACTCATAAATGGCACTGGGCACTAATTAGCAGTACTGATGGGCACTGATTGGCAGCACTGGGCACTCATAGGTGGCACTGGTGGGCACTGGTTGGCAGTACTGATGGGCACTAATAAATGGCACTGGGCACTAATTAGCAGTACTGATGGGCACTGATTGGCAGCACTGGGCACTCATAGGTGGCACTGATCAGCAGTACGGATGGGCACTGATAGGTGGCACTGGAGGGAACTGATTAGCAGCACTTGTGGGCAGTAAGGGGGACTGATGTCCCACTAACAGAAGCCGGTTAAAAGCTTTCTTCTTGTCTTCATGCTGACAGCTCATCACGTGGCAAAGGCCCGCTGGTGATTGTCCCTTTACCCTGTTATCAGCCGAGCCCCATGGAGTGTGCAGGCGGTGTGAGAACGAGAGGACGTCCATGTACGCCCACCCAGCATTTGAAGCCCGCACTGTAGCCGTCTTTCGGCTATAGCGAGGGCGTCAGTGTGGTTAACCAAGGTTTAGAAACGTGTTAAAAAAAGAAATACAATTTTTTTTTTATTTGTAAGATTGCTTTTCTGTACACCCGATGCCGATCAAAGGCCTCCCCCCTGTGATCTTCTACGACTGAAGCAAAGCAATTACTATGTACCCACATAATACTGCTACATTGTAATTCTTCTTGACCCTGCAAACATTGTCCAATCGTGTAAATTGTAGCACAAGAGAAGCAGGATTGTCTCCTCTTCTACAAAACAAGTCCTGGCTGTCAGACAACTGGAATTTGCTGGTAAGCATGGGCAGGGAGGTGGCAGGGAGAGGGAGGGCAGATCACATCCGCCCCAATGTATTCAGATGATGTTTTTGTAAAGATGTAAATCTAAACCCATGGAATGGATTTTCTTGGGGGGGGTAGAGAATACTTTTCAATGATTTTTCAAGATTTCTTTGGTGTTTTTGGGTGATATATGAGATATGTATTTAGCTAGTATTATAATCTATAGTAAAAATGACTACGATGACTACGTCACAGGACAATTGTTCTCATTTTATGGGTCTCCTCAGTAATAAGCCCGTCATTAATTATTGTCTTTGGTTGAAGAAAGGATAAAGAAAAGCAACATTTTGTTCCCAGAAAAGAATCTCCCATAAAAAATTAAACTACTTTGTTGCTGAAATGTTTTGTTTCTTAATACATGGGTAACTGTATGGGGGAAGGTCGTGTGACGGGACCCCCACCTTTTCAGAAATTGCTTCCCCTGAGATTGTAGCACTTGGGGGCGTTGAGCCTCCGATAAGTGGGAGTTCTAACGGGAGAGTCCCAATGTTCTTAGCACTATTTACCTTTAGGGGTCTTGTGGATACAAGGACTGGTCATTGGATATTCTTGGTCCTCAGGATACATCACACCTGATCTTCTCAGCACTATAGGCCCTCTACCTATATGAGTCTAGTGGATATAAGAGGGACTGCCCATTGGACATTCTCAGTCCTCAGGATATATCGCACCTGATCTTCTTAGCACTAAAGGTCCTCTACCTATATAAGTCTTGTGGATGCAAGAAGGACTGCCCATTGAACATTCTTGGTCCTCAGGATAGATCACACCTGATCTTCTTAGCACTATAACGCCTCTACCCATATGAGTCTTGTGGATACAAGAAGGACTGCCCATTGGACATTCTTAGTCATCAGGATAGATCATACGTGCCCAATACAGAACCTGGCATCGGACATTCTATAGACCTGCAGGTCACTCTCCTGGCATTGGCCATTCTATAGACTTGCAGGTCAATCTCCTGGCATTGGCCATTCTATAGACCTGCAGGTCACTCTTCTGGCATCGGCCATTCTATAGACCTCCAGGTTACTCTCCTGGCATCGGTCATTCTATGAACCTGCAGGTTATTCTTCTGGCATTGGCCATTCTATGGACTTGCAGGTCACACTCCTGGCATCAGCCATTCTATAGACCTCCAGGTCACTCTCCAGGCACTGGCCATTTTAGAGGCCTGCAGGTCACTCTCCTTGCACTGGCCATTCTAAAGACCTCCTGATCACTCTCCTGACATCGGCCGTTCTATAGACCTCCAGGTCACTCTCCAGGCACTGGCCATTTTATGGGCCTGCAGGTCACTCTGCTTGCACTGGCCATTCTAAAGACCTCCTGATCACTCTCCTGGCATCGTCCATTCTAAAGACCTCCTGTTCACTCTCCTGGCATCGGCCATTCTAAAGACCTCCTGATCATTCTCCTGGCATTGGCCATTCTAAAGACCTCCTGATCACTCTCCTGGCATCGTCCATTTGAAAGACCTCCTGATCACTCTCCTGGCATCGTCCATTCTAAAGACCTCCTGATCACTCTCCTGGCATCGGCCATTCTAAAGACCTCCTGATCACTCTCCTGGCATCGTCCATTCTAAAGACCTCCTGATCACTCTCCTGGCATCGTCCATTCTAAAGACCTCCTGATCACTCTCCTGGCATCGGCCATTCTAAAGACCTCCTGATCATTCTCCTGGCATCGGCCGTTCTATAGACCTCCAGGTCACTCTCCAGGCACTGGCCATTTTATAGACCTCCAGGTCACTCTCCTGGCATCGGCCATTCTAAAGACCTCCTGATCACTCTCCTGGCATCGTCCATTCTAAAGACCTCCTGATCCCTCTACTGACATCGGCCGTTCTATAGACCTCCAGGTCACTCTCCAGGCACTAGCCATTTTATAGACCTGCAGGTCACTCTCCTGGCATTGGAAGTACATCAGTGTCCATAGAGTTAATGGAACTTCACCTCCTCTGATGGCTTTCATGACAAATAAAGTGGACATTATACTGTTCAGTAAAAATGTTTGTGTAACAAAAGCCTGATAGGATGTTGGCACCTCGCCTTGGAATATTAGGTAACGTTCCTTCCTGTACCATATATTATGTCCTAGCAGACGGCTCGCTCCTTTCTCAGACACGGATCGGTGTAGACTGAGCTGTTCCTCCATCCATTCACTGCCAGGTGGACTTCCCGGAGGTCAGACATGATGAACTTCTATCTCTTGGTCCTTGTTGTGGGTGTGATGGGTAAGTCTCCAACTTTATGAGTTCAAGGGAACCTGATAGCACAGAATTCTGGGAGATTCCTTCCATTCCTGACTTGTTTCTGAAGCTGCATCATCCTACGGCCGTCATTCCATCTCCACTGTGTGAGGAGCTGCTGACCTGGAACAAGTATGACCATCCCAGCTGTGGAGACACAAACCCGTCCTCATTGTGGGTCACTCAGTAGTGAAGAATAAAGACAGCTCTGGGATGTGTACCCTCAAAAACAAGTCAGCCGTGTAAATTCTTTACTATAGTAGATGTAACCATAACTGAGGGTCAGTTTTCTGTGCTCTGTAGATTGTAAACTCTTCTCATATAAAATCATTTTCACTTTTTTGTTATTAATACTTTATTCCATCCCGGCGATGCTGATCTTCTGCAGCCTCTTTACAGCCACATCTTGTCTCCATGTACTCCAGTGATGGCTGCCCAGCATTTCTCATCGTGGGGTTCCTGATGGTGAAAATAGAGCTGTGCCTGTGAATGTTCATATGGATGATTGTTAACTGAATTCTTGTACCTTCACTCCTCAGATCACCCCAATTCCTGCACCTTCACCCCTCATATCACCCCAATTCCTGCACCTTCACCCCTCATATCACCCCAATTCCTGCACCTTCGCCCCTCATATCACCCCAATTCCTGCACCTTCACCCCTCATATCACCCCAATTCCTGCACCTTCACCCCCTCAGATCACCCCAATTCCTGCACCTTCACCCCTCAGATCACCCCAATTCCTGCACCTTCACCCCTCATATCACCCCAATTCCTGCACCTTCACCCCTCAGGTCACCCCAATTCCTGCACCTTCACCCCTCATATCACCCCAATTCCTGCACCTTCACCCCTCAGGTCACCCCAATTCCTGCACCTTCACCCCTCAGGTCACCCCAATTCCTGCACCTTCACCCCTCAGATCACCCCAATTCCTGCACCTTCACCCCTCAGATCACCCCAATTCCTGCATCTTCACCCCTCAGATCACCCCAATTCCTGCACCTTCACCCCTCAGGTCACCCCAATTCCTGCACCTTCACCCCTCAGATCACCCCAATTCCTGCACCTTCACCCCTCAGATCACCCCAATTCCTGCACCTTCACCCCTCAGATCACCCCAATTCCTGCATCTTCACCCCTCAGATCACCCCAATTCCTGCACCTTCACCCCTCAGATCACCCCAATTCCTGCATCTTCACCCCTCAGATCACCCCAATTCCTGCATCTTCACCCCTCAGATCACCCCAATTCCTGCACCTTCACCCCTCAGATCACCCCAATTCCTGCACCTTCACCCCTCAGATCACCCCAATTCCTGCATCTTCACCCCTCAGATCACCCCAATTCCTGCATCTTCACCCCTCAAATCACCCCAATTCCTACACCTTCACCCCTCAGATCTCCCCAATTCCTGCACCTTCACCCCTCAGATCACCCCAATTCCTGCATCTTCACCCCTCAGATCACCCCAATTCCTGCACCTTCACCCCTCAGATCACCCCAATTCCTGCACTTTCACATCTCATATCACCCCAATTCCTGCACCTTCACCCCTCAGATCACCCCAATTCCTGCACCTTCACATCTCATATCACCCCAATTCCTGCACCTTCACATCTCAGATCACCCCAATTCCTGCACCTTCACATCTCATATCACCCCAATTCCTGCACCTTCACCCCTCAAATCATCCCAATTCCTGCACCTTCACCCCTCAGTTCACCCCAATTCCTGCACCTTCACCCCTCAGAACACCCCAATTCCTGCACCTTCACCCCTCCGATCACCCCAATTCCTGCACCTTCACCCCTCAGATCACCCCAATTCCTGTACCTTCACCCCTCAGATCTCCCCAATTCCTGCACCTTCACCCCTCAGATCACCCCAATTCCTGCACCTTCACCCCTCAGATCACCCCAATTCCTGTACCTTCACCCCTCAGATCTCCCCAATTCCTGCACCTTCACCCCTCAGGTCACCCCAATTCCTGCACCTTCACCCCTCAGATCACCCCAATTCCTACACCTTCACATCTCATATCACCCCAATTCCTGCACCTTCACCCCTCAGATCACCCCAATTCCTGCACCTTCACCCCTCAGATCACCCCAATTCCTGTACCTTCACCCCTCAGATCACCCCAATTCCTACACCTTCACATCTCATATCACCCCAATTCCTGCACCTTCACCCCTCAGATCATCCCAATTCCTGCACCTTCACCCCTCAGATCTCCCCAATTCCTGCACCTTCACCCCTCAGATCACCCCAATTCCTGCACCTTCACCCCTCAGATCACCCCAATTCCTACACCTTCACCCCTCAGATCACCCCAATTCCTGCACCTTCACCCCTCAGATCACCCCAATTCCTACACTTTCACCCTTCAGATCACCCCAATTCCTGCACCTTCACCCCTCAGAACACCCCAATTCCTGCACCTTCACCCCTCCGATCACCCCAATTCCTGCACCTCCACCCCTCAGATCACCCCAATTCCTGTACCTTTACCCCTCAGATCACCCCAATTCCTGTACCTTCACCCCTCAGATCACCCCAATTCTTACACCTATACCCCTAAGATCACCCGAATTCCTGCACCTTCCCATCTCAGATCACCCCAATTCCTGCACCTTCACCCCTCAGATCACCCCAATTTCTGCACCTTCACATTTTTTTTGTTTTGTTTTTTGTTTGGCGCTATGATCGATTTCCTGTAAGCCCTTGTACACATGGTCGGACATTCTGACAACCAAATCCGTTGGATTTTGTCGGACGGATTTTGTCCGAAACTGTTGCATACACACGGTCGGACAAAGTTGTCGGAAAATCCGATCGTTAAGAACGTGATGACACTATTTCATTACGATGGGACTACGTTCAGGCTAGTAGCCAATAGCTTTGGTCTAGGAATTTCATCTGAGCATGCGTGGCACTTTGTCCGATTGGAAATTCTCTACACACTGCTCTAAAACTTTGTTGGTCGGATATTCCGACGGACACAGTCCAATGGAGCGCACACACGGTCGGATTATCCGACAACACGGTCCGATCGGACATTTTCCATCAGAATGTTCGACCGTGTGTACAAGGGCTTATAGCAGGGGTCTCAAACTGGTGGCCCTCCAGCTGTTGCAAAACTACAAGTCCCATCATGCCTCTGCCTGTGGGAGTCATGCTTGTAACTGTCAGCCTTGCAATGCCTCATGGGACTTGTAGTTTCTCAACAGCTGGAGGGCTGCCAGTTTGAGACCCCCGGCTTAGAGGGTGGCTAAATACATTCACCATGGTGCCACTGTATGTAGGAACACACAGCGATGGAAAAAAGTATTTGATCGCCTGCTGATTTTGTATGTTCGCCCCACTGACAAAGAAACGATCAGTCTACAATTTTATTGGTCGGTTTATTTTAACAATGAGAGACAGAATAACAACAAAAATATCCAGAAAACCGCATTTAAAAAAAGGTATAAATTGATTTCCATTTTAATGAGTGAAATAAGTATTTGATCCCCTTCACAAAACATGACTTAGTAGTTGGTGGAGAAATCCTTGTTGGCGATCACAGAGGTCAGACGTTTCTTGGAGTTGGCCTCCAGGTTTGCACACATCTCCGGAGGAATTTTGTCCTCTTTGCAGATCCTCTCCAAGTCATTAAGGTTTCCAGGCTGACGTTTGGTAACTCCAACCTTCAGCTCCCTCCACATATTTTCTATGGGATTAAGGTCTGGTGGCTGGCTAGGCTTTATTTTGATCTCATCTGACCACAACACTTTCACCCAGTTCTCCTCTGAATAATTCAGATGTTCATTAGCAATCTTCAGACGGGCCTGTACATGTGCTTTCTTGAGCAGGGGGACTGTCATGGTTATGCAATAGAGTTGGTCTGCTTACCTGTTTCCATGTATTCATCTCTAGAGACCAGCCGACCCTCACCTGACTGCTTTTGTAATCCATCATCTGGCATGGCTCCACCCTAGCTCCTATCAGGGAGCCCTATATTAACCTGTGCACTGCAGGCCAACCCCGCTGATCAACCATTGTGTATTCCTTTGTGTGTTTGGCTTCCTGTTTCCTGCCGTGTGCTCTTCTGTTGTTCCGATACAGACTTTGGCGTGTCTTTGACTATCCATGTTTGACCTTTTGGCGTGTCCCTGACTATTCTTGTCTGCTTGTGGCCCCGACCTTGGCTTTGTCCCTCACCATCCCTATCCTCCTGTTGCCTACTGTGGGTGTGAGCTGGGGGACCCTGGGGGTCGCGACTTGGAGCCAGTTGCAGCCAAGTCCATCCTCACCACTCGAGGCTCTGGTGAACACCTGCTGGCTCTTAGACTCCGCGCCCCAGGGAATCTTACGCTCTATCCCCAATGGGACCTGTCTCCCGTCCGCAGCAGTCAGCCGTAGGGTCCACAACCTTGCGGTGCACTCCTGATCCCTACGGTGTGCATCTGTCACCTCGCCTCAAGGTGACCTGATAGGGACCTTGCGGGCGCTGCAGGATTTCAGCCCTTCATGGCGTAGTGTGTTACCAATTGTTTTCTTGGTGACTATGGTCCCAGCTCCCGTGTAGTTCTGGGCTGATTCCTCGCCGTTCTCATGATCATTGAAACCCCCGCAAGGTGAGATCATGCATTGAGCCCCAGACCGAGGGAGAGTGACAGTTATTTTGTGTTTTTTCCATTTGCGAATAATCACACCTTGTCACCCTCTCACCAAGCTGCTTGGCGATGGTCTTGTAGCTCATTACAACCTTGTGTAGGTCTACGAGCTTGTCCCTGACCTCCTTGGACAGCTCTTCTGGTCTTGTTCATGGTGGAGAGATTGGAATCTGATTGATTGATTGCTTCTGTGGACAGGTGTCTTTTATACAGGTAACAAGCTGAGATTAAGAGCACCCCCTTTAACCACTTACAGACCGGACCATTTTGCTGGTCAAAGACCAGACCACTTTTTGCGATTCGGCACTGCGTCGCTTTAACTGACAATTGCGCGGTCGTGCGACGTGGCTCCCAAACAAAATTGACGTCCTTTTTTTCCCCACAAATAGAGCTTTCTTTTGGTGGTATTTGATCACCCCTGCGGTTTTTATTTTTTGCGCTATAAACAAAAATAGAGCGACAATTTTGAAAAAAACGCATTATTTTTTACTTTTTGTTATAATAAATATCCCCCAAAAATATATAAAAAAACGTTTTTTTTCCCTCAGTTTAGGCCGATACGTATTCTTCTACATATTTTTAGTAAAAAAAATCGCAATAAGCGATTATTGATTGGTTTGCGCAAAAGTTATAGCGTTTACAAAATAGGGGATAGTTTTATAGCATTTGTATTAATAATTTTTTATTATTTTTTTTTTTGTAATGGCGGCGATCAGTGATTTTTATTGTGACTGCGACATTGTGGGGGACACATCGGACATTTTTGACACATTTTTGGGACCATTGTCATTTATACAGTAATCACTGCTATATAAATGCAGTGATTCCTGTGTAAATGACACTGGCAGTGAAAGGGTTAACCAGTGGGTGGCAGTGTAGGGGTTAAGTTTTCCTAGGGGCGTGTTACTAACTGTGGGGGGGTTGGGCTTTCATTTAGTGAACACTGATCTCTGCTCCAATCACATGGAGCAGAGACCAGCGTCACTAGTTGCTAGGCAGAATGGAGAAATGCTGTTTACACGGCATTCCCTCCATTCAGCCGTCCCGTGAGACGATCGCGGGGATGCCCACGGCGATCGAGTCCGCGGGTCCTGCGACCGGACTCACGGGGGTCCCAACCAGCGCGGGAGCGCGCCGCCGGCGGTGCGCTCCCGATGGCAGGGCGGCATTGAACATTGGACGTAACTGTACGCCAATATGCCTGCCCGTGCCATTCTGTCGACGTACATCGTCGTGCGCTGGTCGGGAACCGGTTAAGAGAGTTCTCCTAATTTCAGCTTGTTACCTGTATAGAAGACACCTGGGAGACAGAAATCTTGCTGATTGATAGGGGATCAAATGCTTATTTCACTCATTAAAATGCAAATCAATTTATAACTTTTTTGAAATGCGTTTTTCAGGATATTTTTGTTGTTATTCTGCCTCTCACTGTTATAATAAACTGACCATTAAAATTATAGACCGATCATTTCTTTGTCAGTGGGGCAAACGTACAGAATCAGCAGCCGATCAAATACTTTTTTCCCTCACTGTATACAAGGAAATGCCAGTTGTCGGCTCTCCTCGCCTCAGTCTGACAGCGTGTGAGGAGAGGAGAATCGATCAGCAGCATCTCTTCACAGGCGAGACCTGTACAGATAATCAGGGCACTGATCATCAGTGCAGCCTCAACAGTGCCCATCGGTGATGCCCTTCAGTGCTCATCAGTGCCGCCCATTGTTAAAGCGGGAGTCCGCCGTTTTTTTTTTAAAGCCAGCAGCTACAAATACTGCAGCTGCTGACTTTTAAAATAATGACACTTACCCGCCCAGCGCGCCCACGATGTCGGCACCCGAAGCCGATCTCTCGATCGTCTCTCGGGTGCTGCCGCCGCCATCTTGGGTATGGGAATCAGGAAGTGAAGCCTTTCGGCTTCATTTCCCGGTTCCCTACTGCGCATGCGCGAGTTGCGCTGCGCAATAAGGATGGTCCCCGCTGTCTCTGGGATCCGTGTGTTTCCCAGTAGGCAGCGGGGGACCTTCGGAAAGGGGCGTAGATTCTGCGGAAAGGGGCGTACCTTCTGCAAAATCTACGCCGGAAGTGGGTGCAGATACCTGTACTGTACAGGTACCTGCACCCCCCTCCCCCCCTGAAAGGTGCCAATTGTGGGGCCGGAGGGGGGGAGGGTTCCAATGAGCGGAAGGTCCACTTTAGGGTGGACCTCCGCTTTAAATACCGTTATTTGTGAAATTAATTTCAATATTCTGTAAATTATATTGATGAGGAAAGTGATGAGGAAAGTTCCAAGAAAGTCTGTTCAGTTCTTATGTAAAAACTCTAAAACATCAATAGTGTATTATATTCTTATGATGAAGATTGAATCAGATGCGTCTCTTTGTGTGAAGCTGAGGCGGCTTCCTTCAATGTCTCGTGGTGTGTCGTGTCTGCCAGCAAATCTCTCCGTTCAATTCCTTTCACTCCTAAATTCAGCCCCCACTTTCTTCTAAAAAGGCTGGTTCCGTCTTATAGTTCCACAAACTCGTCTAATGAGACATTCCCTCCCACCTCTCACGCAAGGATGGGGGTTGTTCAGTCTCTATGCATTGACACTCCTGAGGGGTAAGCAAGAACAATGTGTGAAACTGTTTAACATATACAATATAATTTTCCTTTTAAAATCTAAATCAAATAGACATGTGCAAAAGGAAAAAATTCGTTTAGTTTCGTTTCGTTTTAATTCGTTAATTCATTAATTTCGTTTAGTTATATTTGTTAACTTCCTTAAATTCGTTTTTGGATTTCGTTTAGTTTTCTACCAAATTCGAAAACTCGGCCACATTTGAAAATATTTCAACGAAATTCAAAATATTTCTATCGGATTCGAAATGATTTCAACATGATTCACATTATTTCAACCACATTCGAAAATATTTTGTGACCCGAATTTAGGGCCATGTATCTCGGGGTCACTTAGTGCTAGAAACTCCAAATTTGGACATGTTGTGGTGCTAGTACTATTGTGTTTGCATACCAAATTTGGGGTTTCTAGCTATAAGTGACCCCGAGATATGTGGCCCCAAAATCGGGTCGCAAAATGTTATTAGTTAATAGAGCAGAGAATGACATTTTGCGACCCGATTTTGGGGCCACATATCTCGGGGTCACTTAGTGCTAGAAACTCCAAATTTGGATATGTTGTAGTGCTAGTACTATTGTGTTTGCATACCAAATTTGGGGTTTCTAACTATAAGTGACCCCGAGATATGTGGCCCCAAAATCGGGTCGCAAAATGTCATTCTCTGCTCTAATAACTAATAACATTTTGTGACCCGATTTTGGGGCCACATATCTCGGGGTCACTTATAGCTAGAAACTTTGGTATGCAAACACAATAATACTAGCAATACAACATATCCAAATTTGAAGTGTCTAGCACCAAGTGACCCCAAGATACATGGCCCTAAATTCGGGTCACAAAATATTTTCGAATGCGGTTGAAATAATGTCGAATCATGTTGAAATAATTTCGAATGCGGTTGAAATAATTTCGAATCATGTCGAATTCATTCGAATTCATTCGTTATATTTCTTTCGTATTCGTTGTAATTTGTTATTTTTTTTATTCTGACATTCGGATGCATCCGAATGTCCGAAAGATGCAAAATTCGGCCGAATTTCGATTCGTTACGAAACGAATTGCACAAGCCTAAAATCAAATACTACATATACATATATACATATACTGTATAAATTATATTCATTGAAAACCCAATGTTCTCATTAATATCCTAATCAAGAAATATTGTAGTATAAAGGATTTATAATCTTAACTAAAATTGAAACTTTTTAGGGCTGTGGAAATTAAAGATTAATTCCTCGATTAATCGTTAATTCTTTTGATCGGTACTCACCTCTCCGCCAGATTCCGGGTCTTCAGGGAGTTTCGTCGGAGATCCGGTTGACGCCTTTAAATTTTATTCTTATTGCTCCATAGGACCCAATAGATTAATAGAGAGGGAATACCATAGTGTAGTATCTCACAAATAGCATTTATTAAAAATGAAAATGAAATACTACACTATGGTATTCCCTCTCTATTAATCTATTGGGTCCTCTGGAGCAATACGAATAAAATTTAAAGGAGAAGGTGACGGAATTTACCAGGAGAGAAGACATATAAAGAAATCTATATACCTCTATGCCAATCCCTCCTTGCTATAGGTCAGGGGCCACTGCCCACTAAAGTGTGATCACAGCGGGATTAAGCACTGGGAGATCCGCACCTCAGTTGAATTTGCACAAAGAACTTGCACTTAAAGGAGACTGTTGTTTATTTATGGACTTGAATATTTATATCTTTTTCTTTTTGATGGATTTCAATATGTATATTTAATCTATAGAGGCCGGATTCATTCTGATATAATGTATGTTACAGCCGGCTCTGTAGTGCGTTTACTACTATATATATTTCTTGTTTATTTCCATGTGATCAGGAGAGGGTACCCTCTTTTTGGTCTAGGTATACTCTTTCTTTATTTTCTTGTATATCATTTGTTTATTATCAGGGTGGTTCACTTATATCACCTCTGGAGAGTGTTTACTTATTTGCACATTTATAAGACGCACTTGGCACTTTATGATCAATTCACTGTTTTTTTGGCTTTGCACTCAATTGAAGCAGTTGTGTTTCCGTGGAGGTTTTCAATTGACTCTGTAGTGCGTTTACTTTTTTTTTTTTTTTTTGCATTTTCTCTGCACTTTATCAAAATAGTAATTTTTTAAGAGACTGTTTTTAGTTACTTACCTTTTGTTCACTTGATTTTCATTTATTTGGATTCTATCACCTCTGTGGTGTGTTTATTTTATTTTATTTAATGTAGCACTTTTTGATATTATTCAGTAGACATTTATATATTTTTATATATATATATATATATATATATATATATATATATATATATATATATATATATATTTTTATATATATATATATATATATTTTTTTTATATATATATATATATATATATATATATATATATATATATATATATATATATATATATATATTTTATATATATATATATATATATATATATATATATTTTATATTACACTATTGATTTATGTAGGCATTATACTTATCACCCTCGGAGGGTTATTTAATATAGGGGCAGCGCAATATATATATATATATATATATATATATATATATATATATATATATATATATATATATATATATTTCTTTATATATATATATATATATATATATATATATATATATATATATATATATATATATATATATATATTACACTATTGATTTATGTAATTAGGCATTATACTTATCACCCTCGGAGGGTAATTTAATATAGGGGCAGCGCAATACCAACATATCTTTAGTTACAGTGTTACATGACCGCGCAATCGTCATTCAAAGTGTGACAGCGCTGAAGGCTGAAAATCAGCCTAGGCAGGAAAGGGGTGTAAAGTGAACCGGTATTGAAGTGGTTAAAGTGGTTCTAAAGTCTCAAGGTTCTTTATCTTCGTGCTTTCTATGTATGAAGGTAAAGAACCTTCTGTATACAGGAGCCCCCCCCCCCCCCCCCCAATACTTACCTGAGCCCCATCATGATCCAGCGATGTGCACGAGAGCCTCGGCTTTCTGCTGACTCTCTCATCTCATTGGCTGAGACAGCAGCAGGAGCCAATGTCAATCAAGGCAGGGAGCCAATGAAAAGAGGGAAGAGGGTGGGGCCGAACCACAGCTCTGTGTCTGAATGGACACGCAGAGCAGAGTCTTGGCTCAGGTGCCCCCACAGAAAGCTGTTTGCTCTGGGGTCACTTAGCCGGAGGGAGGGGCCAGGAGCGCCGGTGGGGGACCCGAGAAGAGGAGGATCTGGGCTGATCTGTGCAAAACCATTACAGAGCAGGTAAGTATAACATGTTTGTTATTTGAAAGAAAAACAAAACTTGCCTATGGTATGTGTGTGCATGTATATAGAGGAGATAGTGACTTTAGATTGTCAGCTCCTTGGGGGCGGGTACTAACATGGAGCATATGTCTAGCGTTGATAAATTGATGGTGCTATATAGACACCTGTGATTAAAAAAAATCCTCTGTTTTATATGATGACATAAAATTAGAAATGTTTTCTCCTGTGTGTCATTCTGAATATCGGCATGTCGTCAAAGGCTTGCTGGTCTTCTTTTTTGGGATATTGTGGGGTCATGGGGGGGTCATTTCCTCTGACCTCCTTCCTTGTCTCTGTCTGATGGCTGCATTTATCTCCCTTTCCAGGGCAATTCGATGAAGAATTCATGTTTTGTCGCCTAGGGAATAGGGGTTATGATACGTCATGCTGGGAGGACAATTATTACCCGATCCCTCTGGAAGATTATAAGAACGACATTCATTTACTGTTGGGTACGGGAGTGAGAGCTTCCTGCCCAATAATCCCAAATCTGAATATTGTGGAAAATAAATATGGACGCTACGTCCTGATGTGTATGCTAAAGAAAGACGAATGGTTCCAGAGATGTGAGCTATACTATTGTGCTTTAATAAGGCGCATCTACATATCGGCCCTCCTCTCCGCTCTTCCAGG
This sequence comes from Lithobates pipiens, assembly GCF_037356315.1. Classification (NCBI taxonomy): domain Eukaryota; kingdom Metazoa; phylum Chordata; class Amphibia; order Anura; family Ranidae; genus Lithobates; species Lithobates pipiens. The sequence goes on along the minus strand of NW_027507870.1, from coordinate 2,756,394 downwards.
TAAGATTCTTTATATCTGATGGTGATTCTTCCCTGGTTCCCCCCTCCCCCACATGGTCACATTCATTTATATCATTATTGGGTCTCTGTGCTTCTCTATACAATGCAGGTAGATCATGGCTGGTGAGGAGGGGGGGGGGCGGCACCCTGTCTCAGCGCTCCTCTCAAGAGAGGAGGAGCCAATGATGGGACTGAGTGAGTAATCCCTACAATACCCGGCACTGAATACGGCTTGGTCCGGGCGATGCCAACTGTGTGCATGTACAGCATAGTTGCCAACTGTCCCGAATTTCGCGGGACATTCCGAATTAATTTTGTCCCGGGAAATGTCCCGCCAAATTCGGTTTGTCCCGGGACAATTGAATTTCCCGTTTTTTTGCCGCCGGCCGCTAGAGGTCGGCAGCCGGCGGAGACATTTTTAAGAAGACCAGAAGTTGGTCTACACCTGTGGCGCCACCCACCCCCGCTGCTAGTGTGTGTTTGTGTCAGTGTAAAGGGCGGTGGGCGGCGCCACAGTTAAATGTCTGCGCGCGGCAATGGCAGCATGTCGGGGGCCAGTCTGTCAATGTGGATGTCGGGGCAGGGGCCAGTCGGATGTCGGGGGCCAGTGACAGTCATGGTATGTGGATGTGGGGGCCAGTCTGTAAATGTGGGGGCCAGTGGTATGTTGGGGGCCAGTGACAGTCATGGTATGTGGATATCGGGGGCCAGTCTGTGAATGTGGGGGCCAGTGGTATGTCGGGGGCCAGTCTGTGAGTGTGGGGGCCAGTCTGTGGATGTGGGGGCCAGTCTGTGAATGTGGGGGGCCAGTCTGTGAATGTGGTTGGCCAGTCTGTGGATGTGGGGGGCCAGTCTGTGGATGTGGGGGGCCAGTCCGTGGATGTGGGGGGCCAGTCTGTGGATGTCGGGGGCCAGTCTGTGGATGTGGGGGGCCAGTCCGTGGATGTGGGGGGCCAGTCTGTGAATGTGGGGGGCCAGTCCGTGGATGTGGGGGGGCCAGTCTGTGGATGTCGGGGGCCAGTCTGTGGATGTTGGGGGCCAGTGGTATGTCGGGGGCCAGTCTGGAGATGTGGGGGCCGGTCTGTGGAGTATGTGGGGGCCGGCCTGTGCAGAATGTGGGGGGCGGTCTGTGCAGGATGTGGGGGGGGGTGGTCTGTGCAGGATGTGGGGGGGGGGGCGGTCTGTGGATGTCAGAGGGGCACCAGATGTAAGGAGGGGCTCCGCTGATGGACACAGATGTGAGGAAGGTACCTCTGATGGGGCACCTGATGTAAGGACAGACTCCGCTTGGGACACCTGATGGCATCTGGTGGCAGGCAACGTGGCTAGTGACACGCTCATGGCTCCCACTGATTCTGCATTATGGTGAGTTGAATGATTTCATTTCATATTACAATGAAATAATAGAAATAATGCGCTTCAATCATCCTGACACCATAACAATCATGGCGCCGGGATGATGGAAGTGCCAACACCAGGTATTTGGAGTATCTTTATCTGCTGATTGTCAAACTCTGGAAAACACATATTGCTATTGTGGTGTAGGATTGGGGGGCTGCTGTCCCTCCTTTCCCTCTCCCCCCCCCCTTCCCTCTCTCCATCCCCCTCCTTTCCCTCTCCACCCCCCTCCTTTCCCTCTCCATCCCGCATTCATCTCAGACTCTAACCACACCCCTTTGAGCCACGCCCCATGTAAGCCACGGCCACTATTTTACGTAAACCACACCCGTTTTTCGCCGCGGCGCACACTGCGCGCCGCCGCATTTTTACCTTTTCCTATGGCACACCTATAAACGCATGCCCCCCCCCCTAATTATACCACGACTCCGCCCACTGCCAAAAAAGTGTCCCGAATTTTTTTTTTACAATGTTGGCAACTATGGTACAGGATGTGCAGGAAACAGGTGAGGGCTGAGGAGACGGGGGGTCTCACTCTTCTCTCTCACCCCCACCACCCCTCTGTCACACCCCTACCCCCTCTCTATCACCCCCACCCTCCTCCCTCTCACCCCTCCCCCCTCTCACCCCTCCCTCACCTCACCTCCCTCTCTCTTTCTCTCTCACTCCTTCCTATCTCTCTTACCCCCACTCCTCTCTCTCTTTCATCCCCCCTCACCCTCACCCCCTCTCCCCGCCCTCATCTCCCTCTCTCACCCCCTCTCTGTCTTTCACCTTTACCTCATACCCACCCCCCCTCTCTCTCTCCCTCCTCCCTATATCGCTTACCTCCCACCCCCTCTCTCTCACCCCTCATTCATCCCCACCCCTTCTCTCTCTCTCACCACATCCTTCATCCCCACCCCCTTTCTCTCACCCCCACCACTCTCTCACCCCCTCTCTTCCATTCCCCACCCCCTCTCCTTCTCTCACCCCATCTCTCTCTCAGCCCCCTCCCTCTTTCTCCTAATTTCCCATCTCCCCCATCTCTCTCCCTCTTATTCCTATCCCTCCTCCCTCTCCCCCTTTCTGTCTCTATCCCTCTTTCCCTCTTAGCCCTTGTACACACGGTCGGACGTTCCGCCAACCAAATCCGTCGGATTTTGTCCAAAACAGTTGCATACACACGGTCGGACAAAGTTGTCGGAAAATCCGATCGTTCAGAACGTGATGATGTTATTTCGTTACGATGGGACTACGTTCAGGCTAGTAGCCAATAGCTTTGGTGTAGGAATTTGATCTGAGCATGCGTGGCACGATCGGAATTCTCTACACATGATCGGAGTATGTCCGATCGGAGCATTTTGTCGGAAAATTTTACCAACAAGTTGGAAAACTTGGTCCGACGGATACTCCGACGGAAACAGTCCGATGGAGACCACACACAGTCGGAATATCCGACAAAACGATCCGATCGGACACATTCCGTCGGAATCTCCGACCGTGTGTACAAGGGCTTAGGGTAAATTCACACTGAATCAGCATGAAATTGCAGAGCAGTCGCAGCAATCCAGCGCTCCAGCTGCTCTCTTCCAGGCTGCTAGGGGGCAGTATGATGCACAATTCACAAATTCTTTTTTTGTTTCTGCTTTATTTGAAATTTGAAACAAAAAGGAGAGATAACGGATAGAAAGAGATAACAGCCAAAGGAGAAAGACAGTACGGCATAAATATATGGAGAAAAAAATTAATGGGGGGGGAGGGGTGACACCATGTTTTACCCCCCCAGGTGACGCCAATCCTAGTGACGCCACTGGATGCAAGCAGTGGGCGGGCTCTTGGGAGGAGTTATGGAAATATCCAAATGCCTTGATGGGTGGATGTCCGTCTGGAGGAGGGGGCGTTCCCAGGCAGGCTGTATTTGCATGCAGACCACGCCCAATAGGCGTAGATCTAAAACACATTTGCAAACATTTTGTTCTTCTCCCAGCTGATTATTAAACCTGACCCCTGACCTCTGACCTCCTCTCCAGTCTTGCACAGTTGTACCGGCTCCTCTCCTCGACTGAAACGGCTTCCTACGATTTTCACTGCACACTGTGAGCTTCTCATCGTGTTCATTAGTAGCTCCAGCAAGTCAACTAGAGCCCCGCCTCATTTCCAGCATCATCTAGCCCAGGGGGGTCTCAAACTGGTGGCCCCTCCAGCTGTTTTGCGAAACTACAAGTCCCATGAGGCATTGCAAGGCTGAATGTTACAAGCATGACTCCCAGAGGCAGAAGCATGATGGGACTTGTAGTTTCGTAAAAAAGCTGGAGGGCCACCAGTTTGAGGCCCCCTGATATTCTAGCCCTTTCCTTCCAAGCTTGACTGTTCCTGGCCCCGCCCCTTTCATTCATTGGATTTAAGTTCTTGTAATCATGGAGGCTCAGCGTCACATGTAGACAGTTGCCGGGACAAGGTCATCTAGAGTCCGGGGTGAACATGCCAAATTGTGCCCCCCCCCCCCACTTGTCAGTAAAAATCAAAAATCCCCAAATGCTCAAAACTGATGTGCATGATTACCCCCTAAGCATAAATCCCCCCTCCTCCCAGTATACTGACAGAAAATTACACACATAGGTTGATCACACACATAGGTTGGACTTGGGTCTTTTTTCAACCTCACCAACTATATACTACTATAAATCCACCCCCCCCTTCTGAAATCCCCCCTCCCAGTACAAATATTTGCCCCCCCCCCATATCCCCAGGACCGGTGCTACCACTAGACAAACTAGGCAGCTGCCTAGGGTCACCCGGCCACTGGTGTTCCTACTCTCTTCTCTCTGCAGCAAGCAACTAAGTCTCAGCATCAGCAGGCAGCCGCCGCTCTGTTCGCACATAATGTCAGAGGCGCAAGCAAGCAAACATTCATTCATGGGGGCTGGTGAGGCTGCATTTGATGGGCACTGGTGGGCTGCATTTGATGGGTGCTGGTGAGGTTGCATTTGATGGGGGCTGATGAGGCTGCAGTTGATGGGTGTTGGTGAGGCTGCATTTGATGGGTGCTGGTGAGGCTGCATTTGATGGGTGTTGGTGAGGTAGCATTTGATGGGTGTTGGTGAGGCTGCATTTGATGGGCGCTGGTGAGGCTGCATTTGATGGGCGTTGGTGAGGTTGCATTTGATGGGGGCTGGTGAGGGTGCATTTGATGGACGCTGGTGAGGGTGCATTTGATGGGCGCTGGTGAGGAAGCATTTGATGGGTGTTGGTGAGGCTGCATTTGATGGGGGCTGGTGAGGCTGCATTTGATGGGCGCTGGTGAGGCTGCATTTGATGGGCGCTGATGAGGTTGCATTTGATGGGGGCTGATGAGGCTGCATTTGATGGGGGCTGATAAGGCTGCATTTGATGGGTTTTTCGTGAGGCTGAATTTGATGGGAGCTAGTGAGGCTGCATTTGATGGGCGCTGGTGAGGGTGCATTTGATGGGCGCTGGTGAGGCGGCATTTGATGGGTGTTGGTGAGGCTGCATTTGATGGTCGCTGGTGAGGCTGCATTTGATGGGCGTTGGTGAGGTTGCATTTGATGGGGGCTGGTGAGGGTGAATTTGATGGGCGCTGGTGAGGGTGCATTTGATGGACGCTGGTGAGGCAGCATTTGATGGGTGTTGGTGAGGCTGCATTTGATGGGGGCTGGTGAGGCTGAATTTGATGGGCACTTCATTAAAAAGGTGGGGTTTACATGGGCAGGGCAAAGGGGTGGAGTTAGGGGGTGGGGAAAATGGGGGGGCAGCAAAATGAGGTTTCGCCTAGGGTGTCAAAAATCCTTGCACCAACCCTGCATCCCCCAAATCCCCCCAGCACAAATGCCCCCTCTTAAGCATAACCCCCTAAACATAAATTCCCCCTCCTCCCAGTATCAATCCCCCCCCGTTTAAATCCCTCCCCCCTCAAATCCTGTCCTCTCCAAGTACACATCCTCTCCCCCCACTCCAAATCTCCTTCTCCCAGTACATACTCCTTCCTAGCACAATTACTCCAACTCCTCTTCTTCCCCCATTCCCTTGACGGTGCCCTCCCACCTCACATAATACCCCAGTGTCCAGGGCAAATGCCCCTCCTGCCAATCCCTTGTCCCGGCCCTGCATGTGGGCATTACCTAGGGTGGTCTGTATGACACGGCAGCCTGTGGGGGGAATGTTGGGTATCCCTGCCCACATACTGGGTATTGCCACACACGCCGGAGTGAGACCAATAACTCCGGAGCCTTCACCGACATTTAACTCTAAATCCATAACTTGTGAGGGTTTTTAAAACGTTCTCTATGGACAGTTTTGGGTTGTGTCACTTTGCAGATGCACTAACTTTTGACATGTTTTGGCATTTACACCGATCATCACCCACCTAATATTGGGTAGGTCCCCCACTTTCAGAACCACTGAGGTATGGACTCCCTCAGACCTTTGAAGGTACGCTGTGGTATCTGGCACCAAGCCCTCAGTGGCAGATCCTTTATGTCCTGTAAGTTGGGAGGTGGGGCCTCCATGGATCAGACCTGTTTTTCAAACACATACCTCAGATTAGATTGAGATCTGGAGAATTTGGAGGCCAAGTCAACACCTCAAAGCCATTGTTGTGTTCTTCAAACCATCAGACCAGGCCACCTTCTTCCGATGCTTCCTCTGATGCTCACATGTCTATTGTAGGTGCTTTTGGCTGTGGACACGGGTCAGCATGGGCCACCCTTACCATCTCCCCATGCACAACAAACTGCCACACCCATTTTTTTCTGCTTTCAATACATCACCTTCAGGGACAACATGTTCACTAGCTGCCTACTATATCGACATTCAGATACCATTGTACAGGATAATCAATGTTCTTCACTTTACCTGTCCGCTGCCATAAAGTTATGGCTGATCGGTGAAAAGGAAAAGGAACAACACTCCACACCAAATACTTAACCAAAAACGTATTTTTACTGAGGTTAGTGTAAAATAGTAACTATAACATTTGTACTGTCACACCAACATAGTGTAATAGCACATAGGTATACACAATAGATTATATGACACAACACAACTACACGGGAGCTCCCCCTACTTTAATGAAGGTGCAAGGCCTTGCAACAACACACTGTTTTTGATCTTCTTTCTTCTGCTAGCTATAAAGGTCTGTAATAATTTGTAATCCAAAAAGTGAGAGAATAAAGGTTAACTAAAGAGGGATCCTGGAACTGTTCCTGTAGATACTCCAATGGTTATTGCCTCTAGTATGGCACAGTGCTAAAATGCAGTGAGGAGTAATAGGCTTTAAGCCTGCCTAATGTCAGTCTCTGTTAGATCCTCTTCCGTGGGACTACAGGTCCCAGCATCACTGTGTATAAGTCTAACTGAATGCAAGTGCGTAATAAACTGTGGGCCGCAGCCCGCTCACCAACTGGATCTGAAGAAATACAACAGCTCTGCTCCGGTTCACTATGTCTTGCTTCTAGCCGGCAGGCTCCGTCACACCGCTCTCCGCTTTGCAAGGTGAACCAGGTCCCTCTGATGCTCTGACATGTGTCTCTGGAGCCTTCCTGATCCGATCACTCAGTCTTTCCAGCGGTCAGGTGAATGGCAGAGTCTGTAACTGCTGCGCTCCACAGTGGCTGTAGACTGTGCTCTCTGGAAACCTCCTCACAGGTCCTTACAGGCAGGCCATGCGTCCAGAAGAGACAGAAAATGGCCGCGCAGGCTCCTATATAGTCTACCCAGCGTGCAGTTCAGCACAGGGTGACCATGGGTAGGTCACCTGGCATTCTGGGTAGATAGGTCAAATAATAAAAGTAAACACAATCACTTCCTGTTCCTTGTTTAGTGCTCTAGAAGGAAAATAATTCATTGAAAGTCCATTTCCTGTTTTTGGCCACTAGATGGCGCCGAATACTAAGTTATACCATTGTCCATAGGTTTACATATCAAAGCATTAGTAGGCAAAAATATCATTGCTACATATACATTAAGCTAAACAAATTTTCTGTGTGCAGAAGCCCCCCTAATACTTACCTGAGCCCCATCTCTATCCAGCAATGTTGCAAAAGAGACTTGGCCATCCAGATTGGCTGAGACACAGCAGCGGCGCCATTGCCTACCACTGCTGTTAGCCAATGAGGGAAAAGAGAGGGGCAGGGCCGAACCGCGGCTCCGTGTCTGAATGGCCACGCGGAGCTGCGGCTCGCCTCGGGTGCCCCCCCATAGCAAGCTGCTTGCTGTGGGGGGCACTCAGTAAGAGGGAGGAGCCAGGAGCGCCGAGGAGGGACTCGAGAAGAGGAGGATCGGGGGCCGCTCTGTGCAAAACCAACTGCACAGAGGAGGTAAGTATGTAATGTCTGTTATTTTTAAACGTACAACAAAAAAAAAACCAAACTTTACAATCACTTTAATGCAACCGCATCTTTTATATTTGACAAGAAACGACTGTTATGTTGTGTTTGTGTCACTAAAATCAAACTGAGTGTCATTTGTTTATACTGAAAATATTGATTGGATTAACAGTTGTTCCACTATTTTATTCTCCAGGGTCTCTGCTTCTAGAAAATATCAAATGTTGTGGGGGTTTTAAGTAATCTTCAGGCCTAAAATGTGCAAAAGAAGCTTCTGCTAATGCCCTGTACAGAAGATTGCGGGGGGGGGGGGGCAGAATGGTGAGCCAATCAGGCAGGACTACACAGCTCATCAAAGTGAAAAGTGAGGCCACTGACCTCTCTGTGTCGTCTGACAGGTAAACTCGGATCACAAGACTGGAAGGACAAAGTAACAGATATTTTTGAAGGTAAGTACATTTTTGTAATGTGTATTTTAAAGCAGCTAATAGAAGTACCAGAGCCTGTCTCTGTATTTGCTTCCTGTGATCTCCAACAGAACAGAACTCACATTGGGGGGAGGGGATATCCCACACTCTGAGCACAGGGCTGCATTCTAATACTGGGAGCTTGCTGGTGGACAGGTAGGTGGTCAACATTCCATTTCTACCTAATCGACAAGATGGGAGAGGGGGGTGACCAACCCATGTGGCTTTATGTTGTAATGACCCCCAAAGGAGCAGCTGAAATTTCAGTACCCCCCAGCTTTTCAACTGGTGATTTGTTTCAGAGGTGTAGTGAGGTAGGGCCACAGGGGCGACTGCCCCGGGTGCCCAATTCTTAGGGGGCGCGGAGAAACTGTCATTGCCGACAGCCAATCATAGGCATTAGAGGCATTTCCACCCAGAAACACGCCCCTTGCATATGTGCCGCTGCAGGGCAGAGTTTTTTTTCTCCACTTCCTATGATTCGTTCTCAGCTTTGACAGCGCCCAGGTGGGTAAGCTTGGTCAGGTTTGGACTTGTGCCTGAACACTCCTGAGCTCATCCCTACCCAAGAGGGCACCTGCAACCCATGCTATGCCACTAATTTGTTCTATAGCTGCACCCAAACAGTGACCCACCGACAGAAACCGATAGACAGACTGCCTCCATGTCAATCTTTATTTGTTCTTTTATTGGCTCAGTTGAGTTGGGGGTACAGAATAACCAGAAAGAACAGCCATCAATCCCTGCCACTCAATAGTATCTTTAACCTCTGCCATAGGCTAATATAGATTTGGTAGGTCAGGTGGACAGCTACCTTCAAGTATCTTCAGTAGTGTACCCTTGATCTGAGACCAGCAATTGGTAGTAATGGACCTTTGAGCTGAGACCAGCAATTGATACAAGTTGACCTCTGAGCTGAGACCAGCAATTAGTAGAAGGAAGCCTTTGACCTGAGACCAGCATGTAGTAGAAGTGGACCTTTGAGTTAAGATCAGAAATTGTTCGTCATGGACTTTTCAGCTGAGACCAGAAATTAGCGGGCGTGCACTTTACAGTTGAGATCAGTAGTTGGTATAAGTAGACCTTTCAGCTGAGACCAGCAGTTATTAGTAACGGACCTTTAAACTGAGATCAGCAATTGGTAGTAATGGACCTTTGAGCTGAGACCAGCAATTGGTAGAAGTTGACCTCTGAGCTGAGATCAGCAATTAGTAGAAGGAAGCCCCCCCCCCCCCCCAGATTTTCAACTGGTGATTTGTTTCAGCGGTGTAGTGAGGTAGGGCCACAGGGGCGACTGCCCCGGGTGCCAAATTCTTAGGGAGCGCTGAGAAACTGTTGTAGCCTTTGAGCTGAGACCAGCATTTAGTAGAAGTGGACCTTTGAGTTAAGATCAGAAATTTTTAGTCATGGACTTTTCAGTTGAGAACAGAAATTAGCGGATGTACACTTTTGAGAGGAGACCAGCAATTGGTATAGGTAGACCATTGAGCTGAGACCAGCAATTTGTAGCAATGGACCTTTGAGCTGAGACCAGCAATTGGTAGTAGTGGACCTCTGAGCTGAGACCAGCAATAGGTAGTGGTGGACCTTTGAGTTTAGACCACCAATTAGTAGTAATGGACGTTTGGGAGCTGGGACCAGCAATTAGTAGAAGTGGACCTTTGAGCTGAGACCAGCAATTGGTAGTATTGGACCTCTGAGCTGAGATCAACAATTAGTAGAAGGAAACCTTTGAGCTGAGACCAGAATTTAGTAGAAGTGGTCCTTTGAGTTAAGATCAGAAATTGTTAGTCATGAACTTTTTAGCTGAGACCAGAAATTGGAGGACGGGCTCTTTTGGGTTGGGATCAGCAGTTGGTATAAGTAGACCTTTCAGCTGAGACCATAAATTAGTAGTAATGGACCTTTAAACTGAGACCAGCGATTGGTAGTAGTAATGATTAAGCAGAATCCTTCTTAAGCTTTAGCTCCCCGCTTAGCAAAGGGGTCTAAGAAGCTTGAAGTGGACCTCCTGATTTACATTCTCTCCAGGCAACAGGTCCAGGAAGAAAGGACCCCTGGACTCACCCCCTCCCCAGATAGCAGGTCTGGGAGGTTAGGACCCCTGGACTCACCCCCTCCCCAGATAGCAGGTCTGGGAGGTTAGGACCCCTGGACTCACCCCCTCCACCAGATAGCAGGTCTGGGAGGCAAATGAACTTCCAACACTACCCACTCTCTAGGCAAAGCCTGGGAAGAAAAAAATCCAATCTAGAATTTTTCCCCAAATATTTATCCTCTTCACAGCCCAAATCACTGGCATATACCACTCCGTGATTGGGCAAGGTGGAATAAATATACATATAACCCCAAAGATTGTATCTTCTCACTCTATTTACTGGAGAACACTCTCCAGAAACAGGCAGAAGCAATCAAAGTCCTTGGTTCTTAGGAGAAAACTTACAATCCCCGATAACAAACAGAGCTCAGGCTGGCTACACTAAATCTAAACTAGACTCCAGCTCATGACAAGATCCTTACATGTATAATGGAGAAAAGTGATGTCACTAAGTTGTCTATGTTGTCTGGCAGGGGTGCCTGGAGTACAAGAGTGGCTGAACAAAAGTGAGGAATTCTGGGAAGGTAGGCATTTTTTGTTTTAAAATGTATATTTTATTATAATTAGTAGTAATATCTCAATCTCTCTCTGTATTAGTGTGTTGTGTCCTCTGCTTATTAGAAATCAGGCCGGGGGGGAGGGGGGGAACTGAGCTGTGTGCGTTGATCGGTCTCTTCTGCATTGCATGATGGCAGAATTGGGATATTAGGATTGGGCAGTGGTGGCCCTTCCATTGAGGGCGCAATGGGTGCCGCCTCCCCTGTCCATGCCGTCGCCCCTATCCATGTGTTCGGCCCCTTGCAGGACACAGGGTGCATGAATTCCAATGGCGGGGCGTGTGTTTTTTTTTTACCACCCTCCCCCCCCCCCAAAAAAAAAAAACACCATTCACTATTGGGCTTGGGACATTTACAGTAGGTGACTAACCTGTATTGATTCACAACACTGGAGAAACCTGAGATCTCTGACCTGTATATGTTGTCTGGCAGGACTTCGAAGACCACAAGACTGGAAAAGAGAAACTGGAGACTTCTTGAAAAGTATGTACAAATTTAAAATGTATATTTCATTCTGTTTCATTTTTTTTATTCCTTACCTTACCCCCCCGTAGACCCCCCATAGAGCAGAGCAATTTTTCCATATGAATTTAGAAATAACTTGATCATTGTATGAGATAACAAAGTAACACATAGATCTTCTGCCTGATCAACGTTTATAAACAACGTTACTTTGTATCTCTCTATCTCCTGTCTGATCAATGTCTATAAACAATGTTACTTTGTATCTCTCTATCTCCTGTCTGATCAATGTTTATAAACAATGTTACTTTGTATCTCTCTATCTCCTGTCTGATCAATGTTTATAAACAATGTTACTTTGTATCTCTCTATCTCCCGTCTGATCAATGTTTATAAACAATGTTACTTTGTATCTCTCTGTCTTTTCTGAATAATATTTATAAACCTTTTTTTTACATCCTCACCTTCTCCCGTTTCTGTATTTGCACAGCACCTCCTGGCAGGTGAGAGGAGGGAGCTATATATACACTCTGTATACTTCAATTACGTTTTTCTTGGTGTAAGTAGTACACCCGATGTCCTCCTCTGGTTATCCTCCATTCTGTAGAAGGAAGGTGGACTTTACCGCCAGGCTGCCGCACATGTCTGGCCACTCTCGGTACACTGAGTTGTCGCTGACAGTTGTCAGTCAAGCCTTCCAATCAGGGGCCATTGGGACAGGTCCACAATCATGTGACTGCTGTGAGAGCCAATCACAGTGGTCACATAATACTGGTGGCACTTTAATGGGGTTTAATGCCTGTATCATGTGATCACTGTGATGGTCATTAAGGGGTTATAAATCTAGTATTGGTTCCTGGATCCGCTTCTGTATTATCTGACTGTAATCCTCTGCACAGTAAAACCCAGACTGGGAGAGGGAAGGCAGGCACTGGGAGTCATTCTAACAGTTTGCTGGCAGGAGGAGCGAGCAGAGAGAAGAGCTCATTAAGGGGCGGGTCTCTGACCAAACCGTATTACTTATGTGATTGGAGAAAAGTCAGGTCACTAAGTGATGTTTTCTTCTTGGCAGATGTGTCTAAATCACAGGACTGGCTGGGAAACTTCAGGAAATATTTTACAGGTAAAGCCAACCACACATGTGTATTTCATCTGTGCTTACTCTAATTTTACAGGGACCCCGAGGACAGAAGTATAAGACCCCCGAGGACAGAAATATAAGTCCTCCGAGGACAGAAACATAAGTCCTCCGAGGACAGAAACATAAGATCACTGAGGACAGAAACATAAGACCCCCAAGGACAGAAATATAAGACCCCCAAGGACAGAAATGTAAGACCCCCGAGGACAGAAATGTAAGACCCCCGAGGACAGAAATGTAAGACCCCCGAGGACAGAAATGTAAGACCCCCGAGGACAGAAATGTAAGTCCCCCGAGGACAGAAATATAAGACCCCCGAGGACAGAAACATAAGGCCCCCAAGGACAGAAATATAAGACCCCCGAGGACAGAAATGTAAGTCCCCCGAGGACAGAAATATAAGTCCCCTGAGGACAGAAATGTAAGACCCCTGAGGACAGAAATGTAAGACCCCCTGAGGACAGAAATGTAAGACCCTTGAGGACAGAAATGTAAGACCCCTGAGGACAGAAATATATGACCCCCCGAGGACAGAAATGTAAGACCCCCGAGGACAGAAATGTAAGACCCCCGAGGACAGAAATGTAAGACCCCCGAGGACAGAAATGTAAGTCCCCCGAGGACAGAAATATAAGACCCCCGAGGACAGAAACATAAGGCCCCCAAGGACAGAAATATAAGACCCCCGAGGACAGAAATGTAAGTCCCCCGAGGACAGAAATATAAGTCCCCTGAGGACAGAAATGTAAGACCCCTGAGGACAGAAATGTAAGACCCCCTGAGGACAGAAATGTAAGACCCTTGAGGACAGAAATGTAAGACCCCTGAGGACAGAAATATATGACCCCCCGAGGACAGAAATGTAAGAACCCCCGATGACAGAAATGTAAGACCCCTGAGGACAGAAACATAAGACCCCCGAGGACAGAAACGTAAGACCCAGAGGACAGAAATGTGAGACCCCTGAGGACAGAAATATAAGACCCCCGAGGACAGAAATATAAGACCCCTGAGGACATAAATGTAAGACCCCCGAGGACAGAAATATAAGACCCCTGAGGACAGAAATGTAATACCATGCATATTTACAGTGAAACCAAAAAGATACAATCGAACCCAAAGCAAATGATAAAATATCTTAAGCACTTCCCACCTTCATAGTCATCATACAGCGCCAGGGTGGTTTTGCAGTTCTGGGAGGACATCCTCCTAGGAGTGCGCAGGGGCGTGATCCTGTGACTGTTGTGTCACAGTGCTCCGCACAGCGACCAGGGTATCATGTGATCCCTATGACCAATCAGTCACATGATAACATGTATACAAAAACTGACATGAATGCTTCCATTTGTGACAGCTTGCTTACTGTTGTGATCAGTCACAGAGGCAATTCGCAGGGGCCTTGTACCATGCGATTGTAAACCTCGGGAAAAAATAAATAAAACCCTGCAAGACGAAAGCATATCGAGCCATTATGCATCGCATGCTAGCTCATTATGAAAAACGTACCTCAGAACGATGCCCTCCGAGTACATCATCCGCAGACATCTTCCACCAGAGTTACTTCCGGGTTCGCGGCTCCGGCACTGTGATTGGCTGGAGCCGTGCTGACGTCACTCCCGTGCGCATGCAGGACTCCTGAAGAAACAGCCCCAGCAGCCCGTTTCTTCAGTGCGCATGCGCCGATGACATATACTGAATACCTCCTAAACTGTGCATGCTTAGGAGATATTCAAGGTACCTACACTTAAGCCAGGTTGTAGGCTTACCTGTAGGTACAAGTGGTGTAACAGGGCTTACAACCACTTTAAAGGGTAAGTTAAGCTTTACAGAAAAATCTGTAAGGTGAACTTACACAGGATACCCTGACCTGGAGTGCAGCGATACCCCACTATGAGCCCTCGTATAGCCGCCTCACCAGTCCGGGGCTTAGAAATCCCCTCGACTTAATCTCCAAAATGTACCCCATCAGCAGGTACGTTTAGGAGCATTCTAATTGGTCAGCGCCGTCACACGGGTGGCGCCGACCAATCAGAACCTGCATAGCCTGTTCTGTTGACGGGAATGAACAGGAGGCAAAGCTGAGGGGATTTCTAAGCCCTGGATTGGTGAGGTGGCTATGCGAGGGCTCATAGCGGGATATCAGCGTGCTCCAGGTCAGCAGGACCAGAGCGGTGAGGAGGGGGTCCTATGTAAGGTGAACTTACCCTTTAAGTAACAGTAGGCAAAATAGCAAATAAGCTACAGTATATAGAATATATCCAAAATGGGAAATGTGGATAGAATAAATAGGGTAAAACTGGAGGTGCAAGGAACAGTTGGGGAGGGGGAAAAAAAGACTGGGATCGGGAAGAAGGGGAGCAGGTACAAGACAGCAAGGCACAGGGCAGGATCAGGACTAAGGCTCAGGATGAATCCGCTATCATGTCTCTCTTTGGCAGGCAAAACACGTAAAACTAAAAGGTACTGGTAGTGGAGGGCCTAAATACCCTCCCAGCAGCCAGCATCAGGTGGAGATTGATAACTGGGATCCCTTGGCTGCTGGGAGATACCTGATGGTGGACACTGGAAATACAACTTTCCGCTTTGGGAACCACAGTGCCACCAGCAGGTGATCCAGGTCCTGACATCTCCCTAGTGACTGATAAAGAAAATGGTATTATAGCAGGTACTGTGGCACTTCACTGGCTACATGCTTGGTGCAGGTCAGTGACTCACAGCTGTTCCCTGCCTGGCTTTTACACATAATTCAATGTACTGTATATCTTTACAGGAAGGGTGCAATGGGTGTCACCCGGGTGCACCCCCCCCGCCCCCCCCAGCAACGCCACTGCATGCAACACTCTTGGGGTCCTTATTGTCAGAAGTCTCCTATTGACAATGCCTTCTCCTGCTTTTTTCTCGAAGAAGGATGGCGCCATCTGGCAGATCCTATATGTGTGCCAGGACAGGTTCTCTTTAAGAAGAGCATTTCTCACTAAGTAGCACCCCTCCTGTAAAGATATACAGTACATTGAGTTATGTGTAAAAGCCAGGCAGGGGCAGCTGTAGATGGGAGAACTGGAGATACTTGTTGGTGTTTCATGTGGTTGTACCAGATGAACCATCACACTGCTCTGTATTTATTCTCCATGGGGCAGGATGATTTCCATAAAGCTATTCCAATGGCCGTATTATAACATCAACAAAATTTACTAATTACGCATCAGATGTATTATTTTATCTTCAGTGCAGCATGTTGAGTGATGATGTGTCCATGTAACCAGTGGACTCACTAGGGTTAAACTCCCCTCAGTGCATACCCTCTCATCAGTATAGACCCCTGAGTGCATACCCCTCTCAGTATAGACCCTCCTCAGTGCATACCTCTACATCAGAATAGACCCCCCCTCAGTGCATACCCCCCCATAAGTATAGACCCCTCTCAGTGCATACCCCCCATCAGTATAGACCCTCCTCAGTGCACACCTCTACATCAGAATAGACCCTCCCTCAGTATAGACCCCCCTCAGTGCATACCCCACCATCAGTATAGACCCCCCCTCAGTATAGACCCCCCTCAGTGCATACCCCACCATCAGTATAGACCGCCCTCAATATAGACCCCCCCTCAGTGCATACCCCCCCATCAGTATAGACCCTCCTCAGTGCATACCTCTACATCAGAATAGACCCTCCCTCAGTATAGACCCCCTCAGTGCATACCCCACCATCAGTATAGACCCCCCTCAGTGCATACCCCCCCCATCAGTATAGACCCTCCTCAATGCATACCTCTACATCAGAATAGACCCTCCCTCAGTATAGACCCCCCTCAGTGCATACCCCACCATCAGTATAGACCCCCCTCAATATAGACCCCCCTCAGTGCATACCCCCCCCCATCAGTATAGACCCCCCTCAGTGCATACCCCACCATCAGTATAGACCCCCTTAATATAGACCCCCCCTCAGTGCATACCCCCCCATCAGTATAGACCCCCCCTCAGTGCATACCCCACCATCAGTATAGACCCCCCTCAGTATAGCCCCCCTCAGGGCATATCTCTACATCAGAATAGACCCTCCCTCAGTAAAGACCCCCCCCCTCAGTGCATACCCCACCATCAGTATAGACCCCCATCAGTATAGACCCTCCTCAGTGCATATCTCTACATCAGAATAGACCCTCCCTCAGTATAGACCCCCCTCAGTGCATACCTCACCATCAGTATAGACCCCCCTCAATATATACCCCCCTCAGTGCATACCCCCATCAGTATAGACCCTCCTCAGTGCATACCTCAACATCAGAATAGACCCCCCTCAGTATAGACCCCCCTTAGTGCATACCCCCTCAGTATAGACCCCCTTACTGCTTACCCCCCTCAGTATGGTGCCCCCCCCTGCACATGCACATCTACATATAGTAAATAAGGAAGTATACAGACCATAGCGGACGGATATACACACTCAAAGTGATGTGTGTCCCTCAGGCTCCTCCTCCTCCTGCGTAGATGTAAACAGAGAGGAGGGGGAGACGGGGCTCCAGTCCGCTCCGCTGAGACCAGAGAGGCGCAGATCACAGCGTAGGGCAGTGGGCGGTGTTAAGGATGTTGCTACCAATGGGTGTCACCCCTCTAGCGGGTGTCACCCGGGTGTGGCCCGCACCCCCTGCCCCCCCTAGCAACGCCACTGCATGTAACACTCTTGGGGTTCTTATTGTCAAAGGTCTCCCGTTGACAATGCCTTCTCCTGCTTTTTTCCCGTAGAAGGATGGCGCCATCTTTTTTCAGGCATCATCCAGGGTCACCATCTACTTCTTGGAGTGGGATGCCGACTCACAGATGGCACAGTCATGTAAAACCTGGTGCCCTTGCTGCAGCCTCTCACTTTGTGGCTTGCTGCAATCGTACAATGATGACTGCGGGGGGGGGGGGGGGTGGAGAGACTGCAGAAATGCAGTCACCAAATACCGCTTCCAAACGACAGCTTTGGTCCTCACCTGTAATTGAAACAAAGGGGCGGGGTATATTCAGTGATATCATTGACAAGGTATGATCACATGGATATATTTGGTCAACGATGTCTTCGCTATCGATGCCACTTTGTTTACATGCCCAGGAATTTCTGTCCAAACAAATGAATAGAGCCGGTGATGTCACTGGTTGCTAAGTTTGCTGCAGATGTCGGCACCCGCTGCTTCCTTAACAACCATTGTCAGCGGGAGAAAGAAGCCGTCATGTATTGTGGGGGAAGAAAGAAAAAAAACAAAAAAAAAACACTGCTCTAAATGAGGTTTGTTTCCCGTGGAACGAGCTAAAAGTCCAGCAAAAGTCCTCCGAAACCAGAGATAGATGTTCTGTCCTATACTTTGAGTTGTGGTTTTAATAGAAAGGAAAGACGGCTTATGAAATGTTAGTAAATCTTGTAATTTTTGTAAAATGACTTTCAGAGGAACTACAGAGTAGTGTGTGGAGGAGCTGTGTGAACTCTGCTTTGTTCTAACTTTTTAAGATAACATAACCGATCCTTTCTGTGAAGTGGAGAAAGACGATAAGAAAAATGAGGATGAAGTTAGGTGAGAAGTGGTGGACATCTCATTCACATTTTTTTTTACACATTAATTTATTATTGGTGGGAAAAATCTAAAAAAGTTAATAAGGTCTGCAAATTGTAACTGGAGGGCCCAGATAGTTGGCAGAAGAATGCTTTCATTGGTACACACCTTTCCCCCCACTTCCAGTGTACCCCATATACTTAGTCTGACCTCTACTTCCAGTGCTCTACCAGTACTGATCCTCTCCTCTAATTCCATTATATCCTCTATACTGAGCCTCTCCTCTACCTCCAGTATCTCCTCTGTACTGAGCCTCTCCTCTACCTCCAGTATCTCCTCTATACCGAGCCTCCCCTCTACCTCCAGTATCTCCTCTATACTGAACCTCTTCTCTAATTCCATTATCTCCTCTATACTGAGCCTCTCCTCTACCTCCAGTATCTCCTCTATACTGAGCCTCCCCTCTACCTCCAGTATCTCCTCTATATTGAGCCTCTCTTCTACATCCAGTATCTCCTCTATACTGAACCTCTCCTCTAACTCCAGTATATCCTCTATACTGAGCCTCTCCTCTACCTCCAGTATCTCCTCTACACTGAGCCTCTCCTCTACCTCCAGTATCTCCTCTATACTGAACCTCTCCTCTAACTCCAGTATATCCTCTATACTGAGCCTCTCCTCTACCTCCAGTATCTCCTCTACACTGAGCCTCTCCTCTACCTCCAGTATCTCCTCTATACTGAGCCTCCCCTCTACCTCCAGTATCTCCTCTATATTGAGCCTCTCTTCTACATCCAGTATCTCCTCTATACTGAACCTCTCCTCTACCTCCAGTATCTCCTCTATACTGAGCCTCTCCTCTACCTCCAGTATCTCCTCTATACTGAGCCCATCCTCTACCTCCAGTATCTCCTCTATACTGAGCCCCTCCTCTACCTCCAGTATCTCCTCTATACTGAGCCTGAACGGTATTACTTGGAAGGACAGTTCCAGATTGAAGGTATTGCAGTATAAGCTGCTTTTTTATTCGCTTGTAATAGGCTATTCGTTTTATTGACTGATTTGATTGAGTTATTTTTTTTTATATATATTTATTTTCTTTTTAATCAGAAATTCTGCTTACCGTCCGGAAATTCTGAAGATTTTCCTTCCTTGTCTGGCTGTGGTGTACATTCTGGCGGTCTGCTCTTTTTTTTCTATGGAGGTGGACTTAAAAAAACATCAACGCAAGGAGAAAATTATTCTGGTCAGTCATTTTTTTTTTCCAAAGTTTAATTTTCCTATAGGAAGTGAGAGATCCCCTTCTCTGTGCCCTGGGTAAGACAATGACAATTTCATTTCCGCTAAGAGATGATTTCTGATTGGTTAATCAGGTCATTGTACATCATTCATGTACCCTTACATCAGGGCCCTGCTAAATATTTCCTTTGAATCCCATCTGCTTTACTATGTTTCTGTAATCAGTATTTATTATATATGTAGACGGGTGCAGCCATATTTGTTTATTACATAGACATGTTGGACTTCCTACTTAGTAGAGTAGTACAGGCGGTGACCAATCACCCTACTGCAGGAGACAAACAACAGTGGTCACCCCAGAGGCTGCCCTACCTCGTGAGGCATGGCAGCATGGAGGAAAGGAGATGGAAGAGCCGGGGCCGCTCCACCGAGCACACAGACATTCACCTTCCAGCCGAATAGAAACTAGAAGTGTGTCCTGAGACATGATTGGCCAGGGAGTCCTAAGACTCCCTGGCCAATAGGGGGCTATCTGATTGGCCAGGAGGAGTATGAGGCGGATTAGCAAATGTGTCACACAACTGGGTGGGATCAGAACACAGTGCTCTATGCCCCGAGCCCCCTGTTGTGAAGCCTATTAGAGCCTCTGGCTCTAATCATGTGCTTCAAAAAATAAACCTCGCCATTGGAATCCATGTGTCTGGCACCCTTTATGTAGATCAGGGGGCTGGATGCATGGATGGGGGGCGGCACCCCTGCGCTGATTATGGAGCGGCCGCCACTGGATGGAACGCCAACTATAGGACTTATTTTATCCCACTAACACCAATGATAAGACTTTTATTATTCCATTGACATCATGTCAGAAACCATGAATCAGACTGAGACAGAAGTACAGTTAAAGAGGAAGTAAACACTCCCACTCTGATGCTTCTTTTAATTTAGTCCATTATAATAAGTCATTATCAGACTATAGCCACTGTAATCCAGCCCAAATCGCATATTTCTTACTGTTAAAAGAAACTTTAAAAAACTTGTTTCCAGGGGTTAGGCAGCGCCATCTTAAAGCGGAGGTCCACCCTAAAATGGACCTTCCGCTCATCGGAATCCTCCCCCCCTCCGGTGCCACAATTGGCACCTTTCAGGGGGGAGGGGGGTGCAGATACCTGTACAGTACAGGTATCTGCACCCACTTCCGGGATAGCTCTCTGCGGAAAGGGGCGTAGATTGCGCCCCTTTCCGCAAGTGCCCGCCCCCTTCCGCAAGTGCCCCGCTGCCTGCTGGGAAACACACAGATCCCAGAGGCAGTGGGGACCGTCCTCATTGCGCAGCGCGGCTCGCGCAATGCGCAGTAGGGAACCGGGAAATGAAGCCGAAAGGCTCCATTTCCTGATTCCCATACCCAAAATGGCGGCGGCAGCACTCGAGTGACGATCTAGAGATCGGCTTCGGGTGCCGACATCGCGGGCGCGCTGGACAGGTAAGTGTCACTATTTTAAAAGTCAGCAGCTGCAGTATTTGTAGCTGCTGACTTTAAAAAAAAAAAAAAAAAACGCGGAGTCCCGGCGGACTCCCGCTTTAAGTATTGTTTTCTGAGTCCACAGTGGAGTGTATTTCCGCCCTTACATTGAGCACTTCCTGTACTGTTAACCAAGCCTCCTTCTCAATCCAACATTTCTATGGCAACCCTGCTTCCCTATTCATAGCTTACTTGTGTATTTCATAGTATTTACTTGTGCCGATGTCTAATGGCCATTACTGCAGTCTTATCAGCTGAAGCTGATAAGTCTGACAAAGGGAAACAAGTTTAGACTGTATGTGAGGTCACATGGTGTGTAGGAGGAAGCTCTGAGTGATTAGCAGAGTTCAGAGTTGTGCTGTAGGAAGTCCTGATAACAGATAGACAAGACATAGAGAGTGTGCCTTAAATCAGGGGAGATCTGGGCATGCTCAGTGACTTCATTCTACAGAACAACAAGGATTACAACAATACTAAACAAGTAAGGAGATATCTACAAGCGGTGTTCATTTTTTTTTTTTTATGCTGATTTACATGGGACAAAGTTGTAGGGGAGGGTTTACAACCACTTTAAATCTCACTTGTTTAATAATAATAAAAAAAGGTAAACAGAGTAAACCTGGTCAAAACATAGCCAGAGTTCAGGAACCGGAACGGATAGTCAGACAAGCCAAAAACCTCAGGGAGTCAGAGATGAACATTGTAGAACAGCAAGCAGGATCTGGAAACAGAAGGAATATCAGCCAAGCAAGTCTTTAACAGGAACACAGGAGAGCATCGCTAGAGATGTGATCAAGGCGAAGGCAGAGATCATCTGGACTGGGCGGCTTAAGTAGGCAGGACTGACGAGCAGGATATCATCAACAGGTGAGTCATTGTGGAGTGATAGGAGCTGACAATTAGCCGACAACTGAGCGGCCAGCTCAAAGAAGGAAGGGCTGAGCCCAGCCCTGACAGTACCCCCTCCTCAATGATCCCTCCCCCTTGAGGACCACCAAGCTTGAGGGGAAAACGTCTATGGAAATCACGGAGGAGGACAGGGCATGTACGTCCGAGGATGAGACGCAAGAGTGTTCCTTCGATCCGTACCCTTTCCAATGCACCAGGTACTGTATGCGCCCACGGAACCTACGGGAGTAAAAATGGACTGTACTTCATACTTCTCGTGGTTCTCAACCTGTACAGGGTAAGGACGAGGCACCGAGGTGGTAAAGCGATTGCAGACCAAAGGTTTTAATAAGGAGACATGAAATACATTTGAGATACGCATATTGGAAGGAAGGTCTAATGCGTAAGCCACTGGGTTAATCCTGCGAAGAAAACGGAAAGGCCCAATAAACCAAGGTGCAAACTTTAGAGAGGGAACACAAAGTCGGAGGTTGCGAGATGACAGCCAGACCCTGTCCCCAACCTGGTAGGAAGGCGCAGGCAGGCGTCTGCGGTCAGCATGGAGTCTGTACCTATCATTAGCATGACGCAAAGCCTCCTGGACTTGTGCCCAAGTGGAACGAAGACCACAGAGATACTCCTCTAACGCAGAAATACTCTGTGGAACAAATGAGTCAGGCAACATGAAAGGGTGGAAACCATAATTCGCCATTAACGGGGACAATCAGGAAGCGCGATGATGTTCAGAAATATAGCAACATAGGAATTGCTCCAAGGACTGATTGGCTCGTTCTGCTGCCCCATTAGACTGCGGGTGATATGCAAAGGAGAAAGCAAGCTGAATTCCCAACTGTGCATAAAAGGCTTGCCAGAAGCCGGGACACAAACTAACTACCCCTGTCCGAGACAATCTCTTTGGGTAGCCCATGTAAGCGAAAGATCTCCCAAGAAAAAATGGAAGCCAGTTCCTTAGAAGTGGGCAACTTCTTAAGTGGAATACAATGAGACATTTTCGAGAACTGGTCAATCACCATAATGATAACTGTGTTGCCCTGGGAGTTGGGTAGTTCCACAATGAAATCCATAGACAGGTGGGTCCAGGGCCTCTCTCCATTGGGTATGGGTTGTAGGAGGCTCACTGGAAGGTGTTGTGGAGTCTTACTCTGAGCACACATGGAACAGGCAGCTACAAAAGCAGTTACATCAGCACATAGACTAGGCCACCAAAATTGTTGGGAGATGGCCCAAAAGAGTTGATTCTAGTGATGCACCGAAATTTCGGCCGCCGAAACATATCGGCCGAAAATGGCCCTTTCGGCAAAAAGCCGAAAGAGAATTTCCGCCGATACTGGTGCCGAAAATGGGGCGGGGCTTGCGGAGCTTGGCCCCGCCCCCGGTGCCGCCCATCACGGGGGTGTAATTCTGTTTTTAGCTCTCCTCCTCCCCTCCCTCCTCACCTATGCTGCAGTCAGCCTGTGGGGTCTCGCTCTAAAGTCCCCCTCCTCTCCATAGCGGTGGCTGCATATGTTTCCTCAGCCGATGTGTAACACATCGGCTGTGCAGGAGTTCGGGCACGATGTTTACTGTGAAAGTGAAACCAAAGGAGAGGCCTCTAGCAGTGTGTGCTGTGCTCTCTGCCTCCCCCTAGAGTGCAGTACCCAGCATGGAGCTGCCAATTTAAAAAAAAAGACTGTATGTATATATATGTGTTTGTATGCCTGTGTGTTGTATGTGTGTGTGTGCATATATATATATATATATATATATATATATATATATTTTTTTTTTTATATATATATATATTTTTATATATATATATATATATATATATATATATATATATATATATATATATATATATATATATATTTTTTTTTTTATATATATTGTGTGTGTGTGTGATATGTGTGCATGTTTATATGTGTGTTAAGTGTGTATGTTTCTATGTGTGTGTGCGCGCATGTATGTGTTATATGTGTATTGTATGTTTATATATGTGTGTGCGTGTTTTTATATGTGTATGTTTATATGCACTGGTGAGGCACAGGCAGGCTACATGGCGGGCACTGGTAGGCTGCTGGGCACAGTGAGGCTGCATTGATCTCCTGTAGCATGCCTGCAGTCTCTGGCCACCTCCTGTAGCATGCCACCAGTCTCTGGCCACCTCCTGTAGCATGCCACCAGTCTCTGACCACCTCCTGTAGCATGCCACCAGTCTCTGACCACCTGCTGTAGCATGTCAACAGTCTCTGACCACCTGCTGTAGCATGCCACCAGTCTCTGACCACCTGCTGTAGCATGTCAACAGTCTCTGACCACCTGCTGCAGCATGTCAACAGTCTCTGACCACCTGCTGTAGCATGTCAACAGTCTCTGACCACCTGCTGTAGCATGTCACCAGTATCTGACCACCTGCTGTAGCATGCCACCAGTCTCTGACCACCTGCTGTAGCATGCCACCAGTCTCTGACCACCTGCTGTAGCATGTCACCAGTCTCTGACCACCTGCTGTAGCATGTCAACAGTCTCTGACCACCTGCTGTAGCATGTCAACAGTCTCTGACCACCTGCTGTAGCATGTCAACAGTCTCTGACCACCTGCTGTAGCATGTCACCAGTCTCTGACCACCTGCTGTAGCATGTCACCAGTCTCTGACCACCTGCTGTAGCATGTCACCAGTATCTGACCACCTGCTGTAGCATGTCAACAGTCTCTGACCACCTGCTGTAGCATGTCACCAGTCTCTGACCACCTGCTGTAGCATGTCACCAGTCTCTGACCACCTCCTGTATAAAAATATTTTTTAAAAACAGTCATTTTCGGTATCGGTGCTGTTTCGGTATCGGTTTCGGTTTTCGGCCTAGTGTATTTTTCATTTTCGGTATCAGTTTCGGCGCCAAAAAACCCATTCGGTGCATCCCTAGTTGATTCTTCCCAGGATGGCAAGCAGACTTGGGAAAATGGTAAGTCTGGAGCATGGCAGTACGGAGACTCCCTGGGACAAAGCAGCTGTCAAAAGATTTCTCAGGAGGACCATGAACCTGAGCAGCAATAATTTCGTCACCCAAAGGAGAGGTGAGACTGGTGCAAACTGTAGCCAGAATACGATCAGGAGGAATCACAGGAACCGGAACCGACTCCATCTTGGAAGTGGAGGAAAATTGTTGTGACAAAGCGTCAGCCCTTACAATCTTAGTGCCGGGTAAGAATGAGACAATGTAATAGAAACTAGACAAGAAAAGAGCCCATCGTGCCCTTCTGGGAGAGAGGCATTTAGCCTCAGACAAGAATGTGAGATTCTTATTGTCAGTAAAAATGAGAAACAACACAGTGGTACCTTTGAGGGGATGTCTGCATTCTTCCAGGGCTAAAATGATCGTTAACAGCTCTCTGTCACCAATCTCGTAATTGCACTCCGCAGGTGACAATTTCTTGGAAAAGTAGCCACAAGGATGCGTAGCTCTCTCAGAGGTAGGACGTTGGGACAGAAGGGCGCCAAGTCCAGTCTCAGAAGCATCAACCACAAGGATAAAAGGTAACATAGGATCAGGATGTGCAAACACAGGAGAGGAAACAAAGCCAGCCTTGAGACTCTCAAAGGCCTTAATGGACTCCAGAGACAAACACCGTGGGTTACCGTCCTTCCTCGTCTTTTCAGTCAGGGGCTTGACCAGAGACGAGAAGTTATGAATAAACTTCCGATAATAGTTGGCAAAGCCAAGAAAATGCTGCAGAGGTTGTAAACCCAGGGGTCGGAGCCACTGTAGGAATGCTGAAAGTTTCTCTAGGTCCATCGAAAAACCAGCAGTGGAAGTGACATGGAATTGAACCTGTTCACGATGGAATTCAAACTTCTCCACAATAGAGATTGTTCTCTCTTAGTTTCTGAAGCACATGACAGACATCTGTGTGGTGGCTCTCCAGGGACTTGAAAATATGAGGATATCATCGAGATAAACCACCACACAAAACTGCAACAAATCTCGGAGGACAACGCAATAGAAAACTGCTGGGGCATTACAAAGGCCAAAAAGCATTACGAGGTACTCATTATGGCCCGTTCAGGTATTAAAAACACATATTTTTTTCACTCATCGCCCTCCTTAATCCTCATGAGATTGTATCCTCCTCTCAAATCAAGCTTTGTGAAAACCGTTGCTCCCTTGAGGCAGTCAAATAACTCCATAATCAACGGAATCGGGTAGGCATTCCTAACCGTGAAATGATTGAGACCCCTATAATCAATACAAGGTCTTAGTTCACCACTCCTCTTCTTCACAAAGAAGAAACCAGCACCAGCAGGAGACGAGGATTTGCGGATGAAACCTCGAGAAAGTGCATCTACTCCTCCATGGTCTTATTCTCCAAGAACGACAAAGGGTAAACCCAGCCGTGAGGGGGTATGACACCAGGTTGAAGGTCAATTGCACAATCATACGACTGGTGTGGAGGCAAACTACCGGCTTGACCTTTGTCAAGGATATCACTAAAATTGTGGTACTCCTCCGGTAAGGAGGAGAGAGAAGAAGTGCACCGGACCTTGGCTACCATCTGGAAGCATGTCTTACTGCATTGGGGCAACCAGGAGAGAACTTCAGCATGGAGCCAATCAAAAGAGGGGTTGTGCCTCTGTAACCAAGGATAACCAATAACCAGTGGAAACTTAGGTGAGGAAATAACTTGGAATTGGATTATTTCAAGGTGAAGAGCCCCTATGGCGATGGACAATGGAACCGTCTCATGAGTCACATGGGCAGGCTGTAGAGGTCTCCTGTCAAGAGCCTCAATGGCAAGTGGAGTGTCACACAGCTGCACCGGAACCGAGTGCTTCTATACAAAGGCAGCATCAATGAACAGGCCTGGAGCCCCAGAGTCAATGAGAGCCTGTATCTCGATGGATGACTCAGCCTAAGAAAGGGTAACTGAAACCAGGGGCTTATCCTTCTGGATAACTGGGGACAAAACAACGCCACCTAAGGTCTGTCCATGACAGGACTTCAAGGCTCAGGTGTTCCCTGGACGGGTAGGACAAGACTTCAAAAAGTGATCTGCCTGGCCACAATAAAGGCACAATCTCTCCCTCCTCCTAAGGGTTCTCTCATACACAGAGAGACGTGTGAAGTCCAAGTGCATGGGTTCATCTTCACTGACTGACTCGGTACCAGGAGGCATGGGAGGTGAGGGAGGCATGGGTGGGACTGCAAAGCTCGGAGACAAATATACAGGAGGCTTCTGCAAGCGTTCCCTAAAAGAGAGTATTTTTCTGAGTCTGGAGTCAATGAGGATGGCAAATGTGATCAACTTCTCCAGCTCAGCGGATATATCTCGGGCTGCTATCTCATCCGCGATGGTATCCGAGAGACCGTGAGAAAAAGCAGCAATGAGGGCCTCATTGTTCCAAGCAACTTCTGCTGCCAGAGTACGAAATTCAATGGCGTAATCGTCAACAGTTCTCGTACTCTGTTTGATGGACATGAGGCACTTGGCAGCAGAAGCGCAGCGTGCGGGAATGTCAAAAACCCTTTTAAAGAAACCACAAATTCAGGGTAACTCAAGACAACAGGTTTTGCGTCTCCCATAGAGGGTTAGCCCAGGCCAAGGCTCTCTCAGAAAGCAAAGATATCACAAAACCTACTTTGCTTCTGTCCGTGAGAAACACCTGGGGCAGCATCTCAAAGTATATCTCAACCTGGTTGAGAAACCCTCTGCATTGAACTGGATCGCCCCCAAATCACTGAGGAAGCGGAGCGGAACCAGACATACCTCTTATAGAGGTAATACTCAAGGCAGGTGCCTGCACAGAGACTGGAGCAGCAGCAGGGACGGCCTACAACATAGATTGTACCGGAGCAGCCACCGCGGGAGACTCCAGTTGAGCTGTGCGACTCAGGAGCGTTTGTAACACCATGGCAAACTGATTCATGCGGTGATCTTGCTCATCCAATCTGGAAAAAATATTACCAACAAGTGGATTGACTGTATCTTCTGAATTCATGGCCTTCGCCTACTGTCAGAAACCATGAATCAGACTGGAGCAGAAGTACAGTTAAATCTCACTTGTTTAATAATAATAAAAAAAAGTAAAGAGAGTAAACGTAGTCAAAACATAGCCAGAGATCAGGATCCGGAACAGATAATCAGACAAGCCTTGGTCACATCTCTAGAGATGCTCTCTGGGGTTCCTGTTAAAGACTTGCTTGGCTGACATTCCTTCTGTCTCCAGATCCTGCTTGATGTTCTACTACGCTCATCTCCGGCTCCCTGACGTTTTTGGCTTGTCTGACTATCCGTTCCGGATCCTAAACTCTGACTATGTTTTGACTACATTTACCTTTTTTTTTTGTTATTAATTGTTCATAGTTTCATAGTTAGTAAGGTTGAATAAAGACACCAGTCCATCCAATTCAACCTGAGTGAGTGCCTACCCCTATCCCTGTACATTGCACACTCAAATTGGTCCCTACCCTCAAGGAGCCCACAATCTAAGGTCCCCATTCATATACTAAGGCCAATTTTGGACAGAAGCCAATTAACCTGCATGTCTTTGGAGTGTGGGAGGAAACCGGAGTACCTGGAGGAAACCCACGCAGGCACAGGGAGAACATGCAAACTCCAGGCAGGTAGTGTCATGGTTCATTAAGTGAGATTTAACTGTACTTCGGTCTCAGTCTGATTCATGGTTTCTGACAGTAGTAAAACATCAAGCAGGATCCGGAGCCAAAAGGAATGTCAGCCAAGCAAGTTTTTAACAGGAACACAGGAGAGCGTCTCTAGAGATGTGACCGAGGTGAAGGCAGAGATCATCTGGGCTGGACGGGTTAAGTAGGCAGGACTGACGAGCAGGATATCATCAACAGGTGAGTCACTGTGGAGAGATAGGAGTTGGCAATCAGCCGACAGCTGAGCGGCCAGCTCAGAGAAGGAAGGGCTGAGCCCAGCCCTAACAAACCAACCATGGAATTTATTTTATAAGCCTTGAGGTTTATTTTAATTCTGTGACACCAAAAATTGGTCTTTTTTTAGTCTACTTACACCAATGATGGGCTTATTTCATTCCACTTATACCAACAATGGGACTTATTTTATTCCACTGACACCAACTATGGGGCTTATTTTATTCTATTGACACCAATGATCAGGCTTATTTTATTCCACTAACTCCAACAATGGGACTTTTTATCCCACTGACACCAATGATGGGAATTGTTTTATACCAATGACACCAACCATGGGGCTTATTTTATTATATCCCACTGACACCAACAATGGAAATTATTTTAGCCCACTGACACTAAGAATGATGATTATTATATCTCACTGACACCAATGATTTTACTTATTTTATTCCAAATGACACCAAAAAGAGGATTTATTTTTTTCCCAATGACACCGACAATAGGCTTTATTTTATTCCACTGGCATCAGCAATGGGACTTAGGCCGCGTACACACGGGCGGATTGTCTGTCCAACTTAGTCCGCTGAACCGTGTTTCAGCGGACAATCCGCTCGTGTGTGGGCTTCAGCGGACTTTTTCAGCGGACAATCTGACGAACAAAGTCTTACGGAATTTCCGTAAGACAGTCCGTTCAAACTTGGTTTTGTCCATCCAAACTTGGTTTCAGCGGACAGTCCGCTCGTGTGTAGGCAAGTTGGACGAACTAAGTATGGCGCATGCTCAGAAAGGGTTTACACGGCCGAAGGTTGCATTGCAGTGTATAGGACGTCGTTTTTCTAGTCCCGTCGTACGTGCTGTACACGTCATCACGCACGTTTTCAGCGGACTGTCTGTTCATCGTGTGTGGTCAAGTCCGTTCATTCAAATTTTGAACGGACTGTCTGTCGGATTGTCTGCCGAACTTAGTTGGGCAGACAATCCGCCCGTGTGTACGCGGCCTTAGTTTATTCCACTAACACCAATGCTTGGGCTTATTCTATTCCACTGACACCAACGAGGGGCTTATTTTATTCCAATGACACTAATGACATATCAGGTGACACTTTCTGTCAATCTTTCCTTTTAGGATACAGCTGGGGTCATCCAGAATCCTCTGTAAGCCTCTTCTGAACACCCTCCTCAGGGGCAGCAGTACGGGTACCAGGATGAGCGTCCAGCAGAAGGACAATAGAGCTTCCTCCAACTCAAACCCAACCCAACTCTAACTCAACTCCAATCCAACCCCCAACCCAACTCCAACCCCCAGACCAGCAGTGATCGCACAATGTGGAGAGGCCCAGAAGATATAATCATTTTTGGGATACATTTCAATGTTGTATAATTATCATTTTTAGCGCTAAAGCTTCCACCAAAAGTTCCAGAATATTATCTCCCGGTTCTGTCGTTCTTTTCTTTGCCCGAGTTTTTCCTTTTTTTTTTTTTGTATCATATGTTTATTAAACAGTTTATAAAGTTCTTTTAAAAATGTATAATGACCGTGTAACAATGACTCTGAGAGATGGCCGGCAATGGGTTCCATTTTATTGGTACATTCGGTGGCCGTGGTTCTATTACTCCCGGCCAGACCCTCCAATCAGTGTAGATGGGACCCCAAGACTGACCCACATCTAAAGAGCTCCAGTAATGACACCACATGGGGCGGATTTTAGTAAGATCAGAGTTTGGATGTCAAAATATCCTCCGAGAACGACTGGGTGAAATGATGGTCATTGGGCTAGGATCTCTGATAAGGTTCATAGTCTTCCTCAGTAAAAAAAATCTAATCAAATTTAGGAAAATATATATAAAAAATGCAGTACTGTGCAAAATTTTCAGGCAGGTGTAGAGAAATACTGTAAAGTAAGAATGCTTTCAAATATATATATATTTTTTTTCTTTATTTTTATAAATTTACAAAATGCAAAGTGAGCAAACAGAATAAAAATCTATATCAAATCACTATTATTATTATACATGGATTATATAGCCCCAACAATATTTGGTGTGACTACCCTTTGGCTTCAAACCAGCTTCAATTCTTCCACGTACACACTTTATACACTTGGACAAAATCAGGGATTTTGTAGGAGTCAGGTGTATGATCAACCAAGTATACCAAGCAGGTGCTAATGATCATCAATTTTATATGTAGGCTGAAACTAGGGTTGTCCCGGTACTATTATCGGTATCGGTCCCTATACCGCAGTATTTGCAGGAGTACTTGTACTCCTGCAAATGTCCCAGATGCCTAGTCCAATACCTGGTCACTCAGGAACCACCAGTGCGGTGGCGGGGGAAGTTATAATCATGACGGCAGCTTCTCCTCCTTTCCCTTCCGCAGCTTTCAGAAAGCCACACAGGGAGATCAGTGATTATAACTTCCCCCGTTGGTCCTGAGTATCCCGTGTCCTTCTCTGTGTTTTCCGTGGGCTCCTCTGGTCCCCCCTGTCCTCCTTAGGTCCCCCTCTGTGCGCTCCTCCAATCCCCCCGTCCTCCACGCTTTCCGTGCTCTCCCCTGCCCCCCCCATACTCCTCTACCCACCCTGTCAGGATGGAGAGTGGAGGAAGGAGCCGGTAAATATGTAATTTACCGGCTCCTTCCTTTTCCGATTGAACAGAGTCAGCGATCACTGACTCTGTCTATTCATAACTGAGCATTATAAACTGTATTTACAATGTTTCCGTTTATGAACGGAGAGGAGTTGCTGCTGAGGCTGCTGAGAAAGGGACTGGGGAATCTGTGTCCTCAGTCCTGGAGAGGTCTGGAGAGCGGAAAAATAATGGGTGTTTGCAGGCAAATGTGAAGCATGGTGGAGGTTCCTTGCAAGTTTGGGGCTACATTTATGAAAATAGAGTTGGAGGTTCGTTTGGGGTCAATGGTGACCACAATGGTGGGAAATACAGGCAGACACTTCTCCATTATACCATACCTTCAGGGAGGTGTGTGATTCGCTCCCAATTTATGCTGCAGCAGGACAACCACTACAAACATCCAGCCAATGTCATTAACCACCTTCAGACCGGACCATTTTGCTGGTAAATGACCAGAGGTCTTTTTACAATTTGGCACTGCGCTGCTTTAACTGGTAATTGCGCGGTCATGCAATGTTGTACCCAAACAAAATTTGCGTCCTTTTCTTCCCACAAATAGAGCTTTCTTTTGATGGTATTTGATTGCCTCTGCGATTTTTATTTTTTGCGATATAAACGTAAAAAGACCGCAAATTTTGAAAAAAAATGATATTTTCTACTTTTTGTTATTAGAAAAATCCAATAAACTCAATTTTAGTCATACATTTAGGCCAAAATGTATTCAGCCACATGTCTTTGGTAAAAAAAAAGTCAATAATTGTATATTTATTGGTTTGCGCAAAAGTTGTCACATCTACAAACTAAGGTACGTTTTCTGGAATTTACGCAGCTTTTAGTTTACGACTGCCTATCTCATTTCTTGAGGTGCTAAAATGGCAGGGCAGTACAAAACCCCCCCAAATGACCCCATTTTGGAAAGTAGACCCCCTAAGGAAATTGATAAGAGGCATGTTGAGCCCATTGAATATTTTATTTTTTTGCCTCAAGCGATTGAATAATGACAAAAAATAATATTTTTTTTTTTTTTACACAAAGTTGTCACTAAATGATATATTGCTCACACATGCTATGGGCATATGTGAAATGACACCCCAAAATAAATTCTGCTGCTTCTCCTGAGTACGGGGATACCACATATGTGGGACTTTTTGGGAGCCTAGCCGCGTACGGGGCCCCGAAAACCAAGCACTGCCTTCAGGTTTTCTAAGGGCGTAAATTTTTGATTTCACTTCTCACTACCTATTACAGTTTTGAAGGCCATAAAATGCCAAGATGGCACAAAACCCCCACAAATGACCCCATTTTAGAAAGTAGACACCCCAAGCTATTTGCTGAGAGGCATGTTGAGTCCATGGAATATTTTATATTTTGCCACAAGTTGCGGGAAAATTACAAACTTTTTTTTTTTTTTTTTTTTCACAAAGTTGTCACTAAATGATATATTGCTCACGCATGCCATGGGCATATGTGAAATGACACCCCAAAATAAATTCTGCTGCTTCTCCTGAGTACGGGGATACCACATATGTGGGACTTTTTGGGAGCCTAGCCGCGTACAGGGCCCCGAAAACCAAGCACCGCCTTCAGGCTTTCTAAGGGCGTTACAGTTTTGAAGGCCATAAAATGTCAAGATGGCACAAACCCCCCCCAAATGACCCCATTTTGGAAAGTAGACACCCCTAAATTTAGGGGTACACTAGTGAGACTAGGTAATAAATGGCGGGTGCCCTGAAACTATAAAAAAATAACTAACCAACCAGCGTCACCTGTAACAGTTATATGGTGATCACTGGTGAAAGGGTTAACTAGGGGGCAATCAGGGGGCTTTATGCGGTAGTATATGGGGGTCCCTGGCGCTATAAAAAGCTGCGGCGAACCTAAATACCTACCTGCCTAACTAGCGTCACCTGTGACACTAATACAGCGATCAGAAAAATGATCGCTTATTAGGCTGGGTTCACACTGGAGCGATGCGGGAACGCCACGAATCCGCGGCGGGTTCCCGCATCGCATGCCTCCCGGCGGCAGTTCACACTGCCCTATGCGAACTGCTGGGAGTGTCAGTGAAATGTTACTGACACCCCCAGATCAGTTCGCATATCGCAGTGCGATCTGCAAACTCGGATCGCATGGTGTGAACACCCATGCGATCCGATTCTGCTGCGGGCCAAAAAAAGGGTCCCGTGCGAATTTGCGGCGGGTGCGACACGAATTCAGCCATACTATCTGTATGGCTGAACTCGAATCGCACAGAGATCGGATGTGATTTGCACTGCAGTGCGGTGCGAATCACATTCGTTCTCATAAACCGCTGCAATGTGAACCCAGCCTTAGTGACACTGGCGACAGGGGGTGATCACGGGGTTAAACCTTTATTGGGGGAGTTAGGGGGGCACATTAGAACTAAAGGGGGCTAACCCTAACTGCCCTAACAGTTATTACAGTCACAAATGACACAAATGCAAAAAAAAAAAAAGCAATTGGTGTCACTGTGACTGGGGGGGCAGGGGTAATTGGGGGGTGATCGGGGGGTAAAGGGGGGGTGTGAGTGTGCCTGGCATGTTCTACTGTGTAGTGTAGTGCTTGTGCAACTCACCGAACCTCTCTCCTCCGTGCCGGAACGAAAAATACCGACACGGAGGAGAGATTACATCACTTCCTCTCCTGTGTTTACATTACAGGAGAGGAAGTGATGTCACCGGACATTTTCATTCGTCGGGAGCGATCGCGAGGGGGTGGCCATGAATGAATGGCCGTCCCCTCGTCCGGGATCGCTCCCGAACGAATACCGACCGCCGCAGGCACCGGGCGGGGTCCCGATCGTGCCCCCGACCCGCGGGCAGGCAAGGACGTACATGTAAGCCCTTATGCCTGCCCGTGCCATTCTGTCGACGTACATCGTCGTGCGGCGGTCGGCAAGTGGTTAAGAAATATCTTTAACGTAAAGAAGAACAAGTAGCGCTGGAAGTGATGATTTGGCCCCCACAGAGCCCTGATCTCACCATCATGCAGTCTGTCTGGGATGACATGAAGAGACAGAAGGATTGGAGGCAGCCGACATCCACAGAAGATCTGTGCTTAGTTCTCCAAGATAGATACATAGAACAACCTACCTGCCGAGTTCCTTCAAAAATTGTGTGCAAGTCTACCTAGAAGAAGGCAAAGGGTAGTCACACCAAATATTAAGTAACGATGACACAGTGCAAAGCCCCTCCCTTAATAACTCCATCCTCACCTTCTCTCCTTTTTCATCTAAATTTATTTTCTTTGTATTTCTGTATTATTATTTTTTTTTTTACATTTGTTTTGTTCGTTTTTTTACATTGTCACATAACAAGAAACTTAGCAAAGTAAAAAAAAAAAAAAAAAAAAATCTTTTTACATTTTTCTAATAAAATCGCCATGCTTGGTACTAAAAAATAATTTTTATTAACTTTAAAAAAAAAAAAATATATAATAAGAAGAAGAAAATGTACATGAATTATCAAAAGTAAAAATGACTTGTTTTAAAAACCCTGGTCAAAAAAGCAGAAAATAAAATGCCTATAGAATACATAGAGACTAAAATAAAACAAAACCTAGTACCTACCCAAAAAACAAAAACAAATATTTTTTACTTTATCTTAACTACTGACAAAGATATCAGCAAAAAAAAAAACCAGAGGTGAGTAGTGGAAATGTAAATATTGCTCTGGTCCATAAATGGTGTAAAGATACAAGAGCTAACGTGGTTAAAATCTGTCAGTAAAAAAAAAAAAAAAGTAACACAATGAAAATTGAGCATTGGAAATCGAAAAAATGAACAATTTTGTTTTCACTTGTAAGATTGCTTTTCTGTACACCCCCCCCCCCCCCCCGATGCAGATCAAAGGCCACCCCCTTGTAATCTTCTACGACTCAATCAAAGTAATTACTATGTATTCACATAATGTTGTTACATTGTAATTCTTCTTGGCCCTGCAAACATTGTTCAATTGTGTAAATTGTGTCAATTTACTCAGGATCGGCAGGATTGTCTCCTGTGCTACACACAATCCTGGCCATCAAAATTACAACTGGAGTTTACTGGTAGGTGTGGCCAGGGAGGTGCCGGGGGGGGGGAGAAGGCGGCAGGTCAACTGTTATCACACACGCCCAAATTGTTTCAGTGAGTTTTTGTAAAGCTCTAAATTAGGGTTGCGCTAATACCAATATCGTTGCCGATACTAAGCATGAGTATCGGTACTCGTGCAAATGCACTGATACCTGAAACCGATACTTTCAGACTTGGTTCTATCAGCTGTCAGTGGAATTCCCCCACTGACAGCTAAAACATGAAAAATAAATAAATAAGCTGTCAATTATCGGTTGTTAATTAGCGGGGCTCCTTCAGCTGTCAGTGGAATTCCCCTGTTGAGTGCGGAAGTGATAAAGAAGTCCAGCAGCTGGAGCGGTCAAAAAAAAAAACCAGCCTGGCAATGTTTATCAACAATATTGCTCAGCCGCAGAAACACAAACATTGTTTCTTTTTGTATCTTTCTGTTTCTTCATCTACAGAGCAAAGGGATGAACTTCGATCTGCAGATGAAGTCAGTTTAACTACTTCCAAACCGGGCCATTGTAAAATGATGCCGGCAGGAACATTACCTGCTGCTCGTGCACGTCCTCGGGGCATGCAGCATGGCAGTCAGGATGAGGCGTGTCCCTCGGACACAGCCCATCCCTGATCAGGGTAAAGAGCCAATTAAATTGGCTGTTTACCATGTGACCAGCTGCATCCAATCACAGGTGATTACAAATGTCAACAAACGGCTGTAATGCTGTTTCCGGGTTCTCCTCCTCACTGTGTGAGGTTTTGAGGAGGAGACCTGGAAGGAAGATAAAAAAGTACAGTGCCCGATCTCCCCCCCAAATAAAGAGGACCTGTCACCAACCCCAGAGTACCTGTCACAGCCCATCAGAGTACCTGTCACCAGCATCAGAGTACCTTTCACCAGACCATCAGAGTACCTGTCATCAGCCCATCAGAGTACCGAGTACCTGTCACCAGACCATCAGAGTACCCGAGTACCAGTCACCAGCCCATCAGAGTACCCGAGTACCAGTCACCAGCCCATCAGAGTACCTGAGTACCAGTCACGAGCCCATCAGAGTACCTATCTCCAGCTCATTAGAGTACCCAGAGTACCTGTCACCAGACCATCAGAGTAACCAAGTACCTGTTACCAGCTCAGAGTATCCGAGTACCTGTCACCAGCCCATCAGAGTACCCGAGTACCTATCTGCAGCCCATGCCTCATAGAATATACGTTGGGGTGTTTGCTTTTCAAAATGGGGTAATTTTGTGGGTGTTTCCATTGTCCTGGTGTTCCCACATGAGAACTGGTTAACTCCTTGACAAAATATGTAGTCAGGCCTCAGAGGTGTTCAGAGTGGATCTTGGGGGCCTCCCGACTAGAGGCTTAGGATCAAGGTCATCTGATCCATTGTGGCCTTGGTATAGGTGGGCCAAAAGCCTCCTGGATGAATAGGTTGAACCAGTTGGGAAAGCTAACAGCGGGCCTATCCAGGAAGTCGTACAGCTTGGGAAGCTGGTTGAAGGAACGTAGATAGAATTCAGTTCCCTGTTTCCTCACGATCAAGTGGAAAGGGTGACCCCAGCGGTAAGTTGCATCTGCCTCATGGATTAAGTTGATAAGGGGGCGCATAAGCCCCCCGCATGGCCCGCATTAGCCTAGAAACATCAAGGTAGATCAAGGTAGACGGAAGCACCATCAAAGTCAATATGGCCCTTTGATCAGGGTAAAATGTATAATCTCTTTTTCGATAGTGAAAAAATGGACCCTGCAAAGGATGTCCCATGGCATCACTGGAGAGGCCTGGCCCTGTTGAAATGGTGGAGGTGCCCTGAGGCCTAGCGCTTGATGAACTCTGTCAAGCTTGAGCTTGGCTGTAGGAGGTTTACCCAGGATCTGGTTCAGGATCACGACCACTGGTTCGTGGAGGTGCGGTCCTATGGTGGCTTCAAGGATAACCATGTAAACGCAGATTATTCTGTTTGCTACGATTCTCCCCATCATCCAACTTCAGTTGGACATCAACAGGGTAGGCCCATAATGACAGGGAAAAGTGGGGATGCAATAGCATCAAGGCTGAGGATTTCCCTGTGCTGGGAGGTGGTTACTACGGGTAAAGGGAAAGTCTCTTCGGTTACGGGTCTGGACCTGATACTTGACCCATCAGCCAGTTAGACAGAGAGTCCTTGTGCCTTGGGTTTTAAAGGGATGTGTTGTTGAGTGGTAAAAGTCAAATCAATAAAACAACTGCAAGCTCCTGAGTTAATGATTGCGGTGAATAGCACCGTAGGGCAAGTAGGAGCTGGGATCCGGGGCATCACCCAAACTGGACATTGATGCTGGGCAGATCTTTCCAATCGCCACTCACAGAGCCACCAGTCGATCTGGATGGCCAGTGCGATTAGAGCCCATTCACACAGGGGCAACTCCTGATCCGACTTCAGGTCGCCCCTAGTCGCCTCAGGTCGCCTCAGGTCGGACAACATTTAAAAAGCAATGTAAGTGAATGAGAGCCGTCTTAATGCACACTACTGAAGTCGCTCTGACTTCAGAAAAGGTTCCTGTACTACTTCTATCCGACTTGTAGGCGACCGGTACCCATTGATTTCAATGGAGATCGCCTCCAAGTCGGATCTCCGTCTATACGGAGGCGACTTTGACAGAATTATTAGCTCTGAAGGGGGAACTCCACGCCAAATTTCTGAAAAAAATTTGGCGTGGGTTCCCCCTCCGAGAGCATACCAGGCCCTTAGGTCTGGTATGGATTCCAAGGGGAACCCCCTACGCCGAAAAAACGGCGTGGGGGTCCCCCCCAGATCCACACCAGACCCTTATCCGAGCACGCTACCCGGCCGGCCAGGAAAGGGGGTGGGGACGAGCGGGCGGCCCCCCCCCTCCTGAGCCGTACCAGGCCGCGTGCCCTCAACATGGGGGGGTGCCTTGGGGGAGGGGGCGTGCGGCCCCCCCACCCCAAAGCACCTTGTCCCCATGTCGATGAGGACAAGGGCCTCTTCCGACAACCCTGGCCGTTGGTTGTCGGGGTCTGCGGGCGGGGGGCTTATCGGAATCCGGGAGCCCCCTTTAATAAGGGGGCCCCCGGATACCGGCCCCCCACCCTATGTGAATGAGTATGGGGTACAATGTACCCCTACCCATTCACCTGTGGAAAAAAAGTACAAAAAAAAAACACAACACAGGGAAAAAATATTTTATTGCACAGCTCCGGGGGTCTTCCGTCTTCGGGGGTCTTCTCGCCGGACTCCTCCGCTATCTTCTTGTAGCTCTTTTGCTAGCGGAGGAGTCCGGCTTTCTTCCTCCCCGCCGCCGGCCTCTTCTCCCGACTTCGGGGGTCTTGTCCCCCTCTTCGGTTCTTCTGCCGGGCCACCGCGCCTTCTTATAGCTCTTTTGCAGGCGGTGGCCCGGTCTTCTGTCGCCGCCGCCGCCGCCTTCCGTTCTTCTTCTTCTTCTTCTCCAGGAGATGTTGACACGACGCTCTCTCCGGCCACAATGCCAGGGACGCGCTCCGCTGCCACTTATATAGGGACAATGGGGCGGTGTCACATGGGTTGATGTCACATGGGTTGGTCACATGGGTTGATGTCACATGGTGACCCCGCCCCCTTACCATGTGACATCAACCCATGTGACCAACCCATGTGACATCAACCCATGTGACACCGCCCCATTGTCCCTATATAAGTGGCAGCGGAGCGCGTCCCTGGCATTGTGGCCGGAGAGAGCGTCGTGTCAACATCTCCTGGAGAAGAAGAAGAAGAAGAAGAACGGAAGGCGGCGGCGGCGGCGACAGAAGACCGGGCCACCGCCTGCAAAAGAGCTATAAGAAGGCGCGGTGGCCCGGCAGAAGAACCGAAGAGGGGGACAAGACCCCCGAAGTCGGGAGAAGAGGCCGGCGGCGGGGAGGAAGAAAGCCGGACTCCTCCGCTAGCAAAAGAGCTACAAGAAGATAGCGGAGGAGTCCGGCGAGAAGACCCCCGAAGACGGAAGACCCCCGGAGCTGTGCAATAAAATATTTTTTCCCTGTGTTGTGTTTTTTTTTTGTACTTTTTTTCCACAGGTGAATGGGTAGGGGTACATTGTACCCCATACTCATTCACATAGGGTGGGGGGCCGGTATCCGGGGGCCCCCTTATTAAAGGGGGCTCCCGGATTCCGATAAGCCCCCCGCCCGCAGACCCCGACAACCAACGGCCAGGGTTGTCGGGAAGAGGCCCTTGTCCTCATCGACATGGGGACAAGGTGCTTTGGGGTGGGGGGGCCGCACGCCCCCCTCCCCCAAGGCACCCCCCCATGTTGAGGGCACGCGGCCTGGTACGGCTCAGGAGGGGGGGCGCCCGCTCGTCCCCACCCCCTTTCCTGGCCGGCCGGGTAGCGTGCTCGGATAAGGGTCTGGTGTGGATCTGGGGGGGACCCCCACGCCGTTTTTTCGGCGTAGGGGGTTCCCCTTGGAATCCATACCAGACCTAAGGGCCTGGTATGCTCTCGGAGGGGGAACCCACGCCAAATTTTTTTCAGAAATTTGCCGTGGAGTTCCCCCTTGAGCTCATTCTCTGCTTGGCCTCGGCAAAAGTCGCCTGGCCTGGGGCGACTTGTAAGTCGTCCCAAGTCGGGCTTGAAGTCATCACAAGTCGTTTTGAAGTCGTCCCAAGTCGCGCTGTGATCTTAACTCAAGTCGTGTCCAAGTTGCCTGACTCAAGTCGCCTACAAGTCGTGTTGCCCCTGTGTGAATGGGCTCTTAGGGCCTCCAGGGTATCTGGAACACCAACACGTGCCAGTTTGTCCTTTAAGCTCTCAGAAAGTCTCAAGCAGAACTGGTGTCGCAGGGCTGCGTCCAGTGGTGAATTTTTGGTTTTGTGCTGCCCTAGGTAAGACTGAACTTGGGTGCCCCATCCCATTTAAATTTGTCCCACCCCTTTCTGTCCGTTGACACCCACCACCATCCAATCACGTCAAAAACAAGGGCTCTTACTGTGTTTTTTGTTTTATTAAAAAAAATGTACAACTTTATTTTTTTGTTGTACAAGTACACTTTTTTTTTATTTATTTATTAAAAAATAATTTTTAATTTTTTTTTTGAGGGGGGGGGAGCTTTAGAGAGACATCAGGGGTCTAAGCAGACCTTTAACCACTTAAGCCCTGGGCCATTTGGCTGCCCAAAGACCAGAGCACTTTTTGCGATTCGGCACTGTGTCGCTTTAACTGACAATTGCGCGGTCGTGCGACGTGGCTCCCAAACAAAATTTACATTCTTTTTTCCCCACAAATAGAGCTGTCTTTTGGTGGTATTTGATCACCTCTGCACTTTTTATATTTTGCGCTATAAACAAAAAAATGGCGACAATTTTGAAAAAAAAAAAACACATTTTTTACTTTTTGCTATAATAAATATACTCAAAAAAATATATATAAAAAACATTTTTTCCTTCAGTTTAGGCCGATACGTATTCTTCTACATATTTTTGGTAAAAAAAATCGTAATAAGTGTTTATTGATTGGTTTGCACGAAAGTTATAGCGTCTACAAAATAGGGGATAGTTTTATGGCATTTTTATTAATAATTTTTTTTACTAGTTATGGTAGTGATC
Source organism: Lithobates pipiens (assembly GCF_037356315.1). NCBI lineage: Eukaryota > Metazoa > Chordata > Amphibia > Anura > Ranidae > Lithobates > Lithobates pipiens. The sequence continues at coordinate 2,715,578 of NW_027507870.1, read as the reverse complement.
AGCTATTTTTATCGTGACTGCGACATTATGGCGGACAGATCGGACACTTTTGGCGCGATTTTGGGACCATTCACATTTATACAGCGATCAGTGCGATTAAAAATGCATTGATTACTGTGTAAATGTGACTGGCAGTGAATGGGGTTAACCACTAGGTGGCGCTATAGGGATTACGTGTGTCCTAGGGAGTGATTCTAACTGTGGGGGGGGGGGCTGTGTGTGACACGACACTGATCACCGCTCGCGATTACAGGGAGCGGTGATCGGTGTCAGTGTCACTAGGCAGAACCGGGAAATGCTAGTTTACGTTAGCATCTCCCCGTTCTCCCTCTATGCGAGACGATCGCGGGTATCCCCGCGGACATCGAGTCCCAGGATCCACGATCACACACATATGTTTACCCCCCCCCCCCCCCCCGACTCTCCATCCATCCAGGCCTCCCGTACTAGCAGTGGCTGTAGCCGGCGGAGGGGGGAGGTGGGAGAGCCCGTGTCCTATCATATATGGTCCCCCATCGGATAGAGCTGGAATATAAAAGAGCCGAGCGCAGCGAGGCCGAGCCCGAAGCGTGGCGAGCGAAGCTCGCCCGTGAGGGGCCCTCTAATTTTCCCAACCCTATGTCCGCTTGGATGGTGGGGCTACCACCTCTACTCACGGCGCAGGCGCCGTTCGTCTTCGTAGATTTTCCGAAGCTTCCTCTGCCCCATACTGCGCATACGCAGTACGGGGCAGACACTATATGATGGCAGGACACGATCTGCCAGAACACCAGCCAGCCGTTGCACGGAGCAACCCCTCCGCCCATCCACATCTAACGCATTAGCAGCTGTGGGAGAGCCGGCCAGCAGTTACATGGAAGTGGTGCCTGGCAATCAGGGAGGTGGGGGTGCTAAAGGGAGGGTCAGAGGAGCAGAGCGGGATCTATTTGGACAAGCCGATCCCTCTATGGATGCCCTGCAGCTCCCAAAGTCAGCTGGAGGGCAGAGGAGGGAAGCCGACAGCTGAAGGGCATCAGGTTTGCGGGGGGGGGGGTCATTGCAGTGAGGTGAAGGGGCAGGAAGAGGTAGCCTGGAGGTGGTGGTGCCGCCCCCATCCCCTGAAAACTGCTGCAAATGCCTTGTTTGCCTCGCGGCAGATACGCGCCTGGCTGTGTCGTTCTACTGCGTGTCTGCACTCCATCACCTAAAGGCCATCAAATAGTCCTCGGCCATCCTGCGCCCCCTTGCTGGAGCACATGAAGGGGCAGCCTCTGCCTGTGGCGGTCTGCTGCAGATCATCATATATTTTGGCCATCGCATGAAGGAAGGCAGGCATGGACTGCAGCGGCATGTCCTTCCACTCCAGCCGCTGGTGGGCCCATGACTGGGGTTCGCTCCGGAGCAGGTAAATGATAAATTCCACTTTAGTGGATTCCAAAGAAAATGTTTGCGGCTGCAGGGCGAAGTGCAACTGACATGCGCTGCGGGAACGCACAAATCTTTTTACCGATTCCCCTGAGAAAACCTCTGAGGTGCTTGAACTCTGAGTTCAGGGGTTAGCATCACCACTGATGGGGGCTGTAGTGGTAGTCCCAGTAGCAGAGGGCACAGCAGTGGTGTCTGTGGTGCCGGCTGGTGCAGATAAAGTCTGTTCCAACCGTGTATAGCCGTCCGGCAGAGATGTAACCGCTTGGATCAAGGCTGCGAGATGCTCGGGCTCATCCGTCAGGCACGTGGCAGAATCAGACTGCCGTGTCTGAGCCTGAAAGTGGGAGGTCTCATCTCTGGGGCGACCTCCCACTGGTGATTCTGCCACGTGCCTGACGGATGAGCCCGATGTGTAGTGGGAGGGCTTCCTCGTACAACAGTGACAGCAGTTGTAATAGGGTTGCCACCTTTTCTTCAAGTCAACTCCGAACACTTTAGCGGCGCACAGCAATTTTTTTTTTATAGTAAAAACTATAGATATACTTTGAGATTAAATAACATTTCTAATCATATGAAGTTAATCACAAGAGTCCCCCCCCTTTACATCAGAGCCCACAGAGATCCCATTTACATCTGAATCCACAGAGTCCCCCTTTTACATCTGAATTTGCAGATTTCCCTTACACTGTGGATTCTGATTTAAGGGAGAACTCTGGGGACTCTGGCATAAGGGATGCTCTGGAAACACTGATTTAAGGGGGAACACTGAGAACTCTGATGTATGGAGAGGACTGTGATGTAAGGGGGGGAACATTGCTGCCTCTGGTGTAAAGAAGAACACTGATGTAAGGGGTGCTCTGAGAACCCTGATTTACCTTAATGTACTCACTCAGAGGCAGGGGAGAGAATGGGGGTGGGGAGACTTCAGTTACAGACAGGGGTGGATGGTGAGCTCACTCACCCCTTGGCAGTCCTCACCTCTCATCTAGATGCATCTGTGGCTGCTGGGCTTCAAATTTCCAGCCCGCACTTTCCGTTTCTGAGGCACAGCGCCAGGGATTGGAGTGTGGGGCAGAGACAGAGGGGTAGTGGCGGGAGGAAGAGGTGCAGATCAATCCCTCTCTCCTCTGCCATCTGTATGTGGGGGAGGGGAGTGTTAGTGTTGGGCAGTGTTAGAGAGTGTGTAACAGACACTTCTGCCTTATTCAACTGCAGCCAGCAACCCTGCTGGGAAGTCATAGTCCAGTGTGAATAATCTGTCCGTGTTTCGTACAGGGTGAAACCTGGACGCATGATTCCAAACCCGAACTGTCCGGGTGAATCCCGGACAGGTGGCAACCCTAAGCTGTAAGAGTGGCCGCAAGAGCCTGGCGGTGTATGGGTGCCTAGATTGTCTTCTGTGCAGTGCATGTGTCACCAGGATGGGCCAGTAGGTCTAAACGGCAAGTGTTGTCAGTTCAGCTGATGTGGCAGGAAACAGGAAGCAGGCTGGTAGGTGCAGAGACACCTACCAGCCTGAGTATATGTTATATGCCACGTTATACCGCGGCGGGACGGCACGTTCTCGCAAATTGCCGTAGGTGTACATTGGCTCCTAGAAGGGGGAAACGATGCGCATGGCTGAAGGCCGCGATGCCCGCCGGCCACTCGCAATCTCGGTAACGAGAGCCAGAATGGGGTTCTGTCAATGGAAACAGACAGATTCCCGTTCTGACAGGGGAGTTAGAGAGAGATCTGCTGTTCCTAGTAATTAGGAACAGCGATCTCTCTCCTCCTCCGGTCAGCCCAGCCCCCATACAGTTAGAAACACTCCCAGGGAACACACTTAACCCCTTGATTTCCCCCCTAGTGTTAACCCCTTCCCTGCCGGTGACATTTATACAGTAATCAGTGGCTATTTTTAGCTCTGATCTCTGTATAAATGTCAACGGTCCCAAAAAAGTGTCAAAAGTGTCCGATCTCTCCGCCGCAATGTCGCAGTCCTGCTAAAAATCGCAGATCACCACCATTACTAGTAAAAAAAAAAAAAACAATAATAAAAATGCCATAAATATATCCCCTATTTTGTAGACGTTATAACTTTTGCGCAAACCAATCAATATACGCTTATTGTAATTTTTTTTATCAAAAAAAAAGTAGAAAAATACATATTGCCCTAAATTGATGAAGAAATTTGTTTCTTTTTAATTTTTGGGTGGATATTTATTATAGCAAAAAGTAAAAAACATTATTTTTTTTCAAAATCGTCGCTTTTTTTTTGTTTATAGCGCAAAAAATAAAAAGCGCAGAGGTGATCAAATACCACCAAAAGAAAGCTCTATTTGTGGGGAAAAAAAGGACATCAATTTTGTTTGGGTACAGCGTTGCACGACCGCGTAATTTGCAGTCAAATTGATGCAGTGCCATATCGCAAAAAATGGCCTGGTCATTAAGGGGGAAAATCTTCCGGTCTGTAAGTGGTTAAAAAAAAAAAAAAAACAGTAAAGTTAGCCCAATTTTTTGTATGATGTGAAAGATGATGTTACGCAGAGTAAATAGATATCTAACGTGTCACGCTTCAAAATTGCTCGTGGAATGGTGACAAACGGCGGTACTTAAAAATCTCCATAGGCAACTCTTTAAAAAATTTGACAGGATACAGAGGAGGTCTGGTGCTAGAATTATTGCTCTCACTCTAACGATCGTGGCGAAACCTCACATGATGAGAATGGGAAAAATTAGGAAATAATACCTCACATGTGTTGTTTTAACACCGTTTACATATGTGGGCGCGACTTACGTATGCGCTCACTTCTGCGCACTGGCTCAGAGGGGCGGGGCGCTTTATATTCATTTTTTTCTTATCTATTTAACTTTTTATTTTTACACTGCCCCTTTAAAAAATGTGCTCACTTTTATTACTATTACAAGAAATGTAAACATCCCTTGTAATAGAAATAAGCAGGACAGGTCCTCTTTATTGTCAGAACTGGGGTCAAAAAGACCTCTGATCTCACATTTTAAAAAAAAGAAATATGTAATTTTACATTTACGAATTTTAAAAAATAAATAAAAATAAAGGCACTGTAATGCCGCGTACACACGGTCGGAATTTTCAACAACAAATGTTCGAGCTTGTTGTCGGAAATTCCGACCGTGTGTGGGCTCCATCGGACATTTGCTGTCGGAATTTCCAACAACAAAAATTTGAGAGCTGGAGCTCAAATTTTCCGACAACAAAATCTGTTGTCGGAAATTACGATCGTGTGTGGACACACAATTCTGAAGCACAAAATTCCACTCATGCTCGAAATCAAGCAGAAGAGCCGCACTGGCTATTGAACTTCATTTTCCTCGGCTCGTCGTACGTGTTGTACGTCACCGCGTTCTTGTCGTTCGTAATTTCCAACAACATTTGTGTGACCGTGTGTATGCAAGACAAGTTTGAGCCAACATTTGTTGGGAAAAAAAACATGGATTGTGTTGTCGGAATGTCCGATCGTGTGTATGCGGTATAAGGCTGTTAGGCGGAAGTGATGTCAGACGTCGCTCCAGTCCTCCAAGGGCATAGAGTTGAGTGGGGGCCATCTTGCTCTCACTCGACTTCCTACCCAATCGCTTCAGGGGATCGGATCTTTTCTGCAGCTACTGATGGCTCTGGTAAGAGGGGGAAATGACCAGAATGCTATATAGCCCTAACCCCTGAAGGAGCTGCTGGTTTGTTTTGGCTTACCGTTACCTTCTTCACCTCGATTTATGTCTAGTGCAGGCTTTCTCAACCTTTTAACCCTAGAGGAACCCCAAAAATAATTTTCAGGTCTCCAGGAACCCTTACTAAAACCAATTTAACAGGGGTCAATAGGAACAATGGCCCAGATACTGGTGACCAATAGGAATAATGCCCCCCTTAAAGTGGTACTCAGATTGTCACCCTTAAAGACAGCTAAAAAGGGAGTTGGTGCCATGCTGCTGGCTTTGCTAAGTGATGCTGAACCTTGAACTCTGTAGGCACCATCAAAAAGGTGGTTCATCGGCCACAGCTCAAGGAACCCCTCGCAACCTCTGGGAGGAACCCCAGGGTTCCACTGAGCCCTGGTTGAGAATGGCTGCTCTAGGGGTTTCCCGAGGTAGATGGCCCAGAAACTTTAGAGACTGACGACAGATCCGCTTAAATGGATTTTTATTTGCAAAAAACTTATGTTAACGAACAGTCTAGGATCAGAGGGTTAGGAGGAAAGTTCAGGCACTCTTAGTGTCAAAGTCAATGATAAAGGACTTGCTTATTTCGACTAAATCCAGAGAATAGCCATCCACAGCTGGATGTTCACTCAGGTTGGACAGTCCTTCTCTCACAAGGCCTAGCTTAAATCAGGAACAAGTCTCTGCCACAGACGTCGTTGTAGAACATGTAGGAATAAGTCTCTGCCACAGACGTTGTTGTAGAACATGTAGGAATAAGTCTCTGCCACAGACGTTGTTGTAGAACATGTAGGAATAAGTCTCTGCCACAGATGTTGTTGTAGAACATGTAGGAATAAGTCTCTGCCACAGACGTTGTTGTAGAACATGTAGGAATAAGTCTCTGCCACAGACGTTGTTGTAGAACATGTAGGAAACTAGAACTTGTAGAACATTCGTGTGGTACCAGTATCTTTCAGTTGGTTTGGTGATACCCACGAGATTGGATTCACTTAGGTCCCTCAGCCTCACCAGGCTCTTGCTAAGAAGCCGACCCGTACATGGCCTTCCTCTGAAGAGTCCTTCCCTGGATAGCTACGAAGTTACTGGGCCTCTCCACAACCGGAGACGGCACCGGACCACCTCAGAATCCTTTCTTTAGTTTCCTTGCCTCGGGCTAGCCAGCCCCGACACATAAAGTCGGGTGGATCCACACCCCAGGCCATAGCCTTCCTGGGGGCTGGTCAGGAGGACCAGGACCATGGAGTCAGAACATACTTCTGGACCGGAACCCCAAACCCCGTGACATCCGCATCTTAAGTACCCTCTCCCGGAAAGCACAGCAAGAGTGACACTCCCACTGGGCAGGCTCTGAGAGAAAGTAACCTTAAAGCACCCAACCAGACTGTGTTTCCATGCCTGCCAGAAGAGACAGTGCCCCCCTATGGCCAGACTGAAGACCCTATAGTTCAGTCAGACTGATGCTGAGGTCCAAATTTGGAATAATTATACCCAAACCAAACTGCAGTTAAGGTGTAACATTAAATTTCAAAAAAACATAGTGTGTGCTCTTCAGGAGCCGGCGCTAAATATATATATATATATATCTATGGGCGATCCAGAAGTGGTTAAAAGTAGGTGATGTGAAAAACTTTGTAAGGTTAAGGAAATGTTTAAATACTTATGCAGAAATAAAATCCTAGCTGAAACGTACCCTTTCATGAATGTTATTTGAATAAGATAGTCGACTGGTAAAGATCGGGCTTAGAATATTTTAACTTAAAAGCATAAGATAGGACCTCAGTGAATGATCACTGGAGATAAATATGTATATCTACTTTGCATTGCCCTTATTGGAGATTGTAATGAAGTGTGATACTTTAGAATACAACACTAACAATTGTTTTATACGTTTCTTTTTTATTCGTTAACACAGAAGGAACCAGATCTGTTCCTAGAAGTTTCCAAGATCTGTATGGGATTAAACAAGAGGTCGGAATAGGAAAAATCAATATGGATTTGGTGACGTATAATCTTTGTGCACAATGTGATGAACACACCATACTAGTTATCGTAAAGTTTAACCATGGTGAGTTATTGACAATTTTTGATGGACGTCCTGTAATGAAAATCCATGTGGTGATACTTAATGAATTAATATGAGCTCATTTAATATGGGTAGAAAAGAGTGCACTCCATATGTTTTGTATATGTGTGTTTGTTGCTAACCATTCCTTTATTTCTAGGAGGAAAATGTAATGATAGGCCAGCACGACCCATCTCTGGACTACATGCTTTTGACCCACATATGGTCTGTGACAGACCTCGCTGGGACAAAGGCTGTTAGAGGGGACAGAATGCAAGCCTCTTGCCTTGCGATTATGGGCCCCCGCATTTTGGGGGAACGGTGCTCTTTGTGAGCTGTATGCCTGGGGACCCCTGAGGTGGTGTTACTTGGATTCAGATCCATGTCCCCCCCAGGACACATAGACTCTGAATATGTATTTGCCATATTAGCAATAGACTGAATCACACTGTTGGGACACAAACTGTTAGATGCTAATGTCATCAACTCCAGCCACCTGTCTGTTGTGTAAATGAGTCTAGTCTGGCTTGTAAGGATATTCCACACGTTGTTGTTTGTGCTAATTAACCCTGTGTTTATGTTTATGGTAATGTATGTAAAGTCTTACCCTGAAAAGTCTTATCTCGCAGACAACTAGTCTGGGTCAATGGTTAGATAATTAGCTCATGCTAATTAGGTTAGGTTTTAGTCTTCTACTGTATTATAAATACTTGTCATTTTGGTTCTAATAAAGGAGTCCATGTTGAGCAGCTAAGCAAGTGTTGTCTTGTTTTGTGCTTGTGAGCGGTTGGAATATCTGATATCTACATTCAGACTTAGGAAGCGGTATACTGACGGAAGCACTCAATCGGAGTGTGGGATCGGTTCCGTCACATGGTTCTACATACTTTGCAAGACTGCTGTTTTCCAAAGACAAGGGAGGAACTTACCCCAGGATCCGGGACCTGTGGACTTGATCACAAGTTGATAAGTATCAATACATTTACCATTCTTGGGAAAGGACTGTTACTTTCTGGAAAGGATTACATCTTCACTTTGCTGTTCTATTGGGGGTGTGAGAGCGAGTCTTCATAGCATGGGTGTAGCATAAAGGGTTGCAGGGGTCACAATCGCAACCCCGCTCCTAGCTCCAGGGGGCCCATGCAGCCTCCCTGTCATATTATCATATCCTCCACAAAATCCAGCTCCGATCTGCCCTAGGGCCCCACAGCCACGCTCCAGTACTGGGCTTCTACTTTGCCTTCCACAGTCCACACCCCTCTGTTCCCATTGGCTGGGGAGAAGCTGTGAGCCATTTCCTGAATGGAGAGGAGCACGAGGTGAGAAAAGCCAAGGATGGGGAAGTGTCTGTGCTGTGTGCTGGCAACATGGTATAATAACCAAGCTCAGCGAGGCAAGAGGAGGAGAGTGCCGTCCTGTAGCCATGATGGGACCGATGTCACTGGTGAGGTATGACACCGCTCAGTGTCTCCTAGTCAACAGCTGGGATTCTCTATACCCCCCCCATTCGGGGATGTCTACTTACCCCACTTCCCTGACAACTGAGGAAAAGATATGCACCTCCGGGAGGTGATCTTCCCCCAACACTGACAGAGAAACCTTCGGAAATTGCTAAAACAAATCCCTTAACACCTCTTCGGGGGGGCCCCTGAGGGGCTGCAGGCTCCAGATTTTGTGTCACATGGCTTTGCTCTCCCAGATCTAAGTTACCCCCCCCCAAAAGCCCTCTGACCACTCGCTCTATCCTGCATGCTATGTCCGGCTCCGGAGCTCCTTTCACATTACAGCACTCTATACCGTTTCTCCTCCGCAGGGCTGAAAACACATTCCTTTACAACACAGCTAGTTAGCCATGATCTGCACAGGGTGCCTACTGCCTACTGCAACTACCCTGCCGTTCCGACCTCTGATGTAAAGAGGAACTCTGGAAAGTCAAAAGTCTTAAGCCACTTTGAGCATCTTGGCGTGTAGTGGATGTATCTGCACACACTTTGAAAGTAGTGGGGGGGCCCAGGTCAACTTTTGCATCAGGGCCCACAAGCTTCAACTGCCGTTCCGACCTCTGATGTAAAGAGGAACTCAAAACTCTTAAGCCACTTTGAGTATCTTGGCATGCGGTGGATGTACCTGCACACATGTTGGAAGTAGTGAGGGGGGGGGGGGGGGGCAGGTCAACTTTTGCATCAGGGCCCACAAGCTTCAAGCTACGCCTCTGATAGGGACTCTGATTGGTACAATGAGAGGGAGGTCAAGAAAGACTATGTTCTTATGGGTCTAGTGAGCCATACATCACCTTATTGGACACTTATACTCATTACCATTCCACTTGCACCCACTTCTACCCTAATACAATCATCTACTTGTACACAGTTTTTTTCCAATGCAGATCGGGAGAACCATTGATATCATCCTATAGCTTCCACTTTTGTGATCTGACTTCATTCATCCTCCAACCTTGATTTAACACTTGGGTCACTCTTCATGGGTCGTTTAGACCTGGGGATATCATCCCAGCTGTACTACAGCATTTTTTCCAACTCCTGCAACGTGGGTGGAATTGCACCACCTGTCCAGAGATGGTCCTTTTGTTTTTACAACTTCGGCGCTAATGCATGTATGATGTTTTTAAATGTTTTTTTTCTTATTTTTGACACCAATAAATCTTTTTTTATTAATCATGTTTGTATGGTAAGTGAAGTTCCATAGATATGAGCTACCGCAAGTTTTTATTTCGTTTGTCAAAGTGTAATGATAACCCACGAAGACCTTTCATTTTGCTTAGTTTCTACATAGTACTAAAGAGCATTAACCCGCCTGTCCGATATGGTTTGATGTCCAAAAACGAAAAAAGACAAAGATTGCAGCTTCCATGGTAACTTGATGTCATCTGTGAAAAAGCTGAAGTTAAAGAGAGGATGGCTTCTACAAATGGATAATGATCCTAAACACACCTCAAAATCCACGGGGGATTACATCAAGAGGTGTAAACTGAAGGTTTTGCCATGGCCTTCATAATCTCCTGACCTCAACATTATTGAAAATCTATGGATAGACCTTAAAAGAGCAGTGCGTGACAGACAGCCCAGAAATCTCAAAGAACTGGAACAATTTTGTAAGGAAGAATGGGCGAAGATACCTCAAACAAGAATTGAAAGACTCTTGGCTGGCTACAAAAAGCGTTTAGAAGCTGTGATACTTGCCAAAGGGGGCAGTACAAAATATTAACTCTGCAGGGTGCCCAAACTTTTGCAGATGCCATTTTTTTGTTTTCTGTAATTTTGAAAGTGTAAATGATGGAAATAAAATCTAACTTTTTTTTGACATATTATAAGAATGTCTAATCTGTAATTTGATGCCATTTGGAGATTTTTCCATCTTTCCTTGGCTTCGTTATGCACATTAATACCCATTTTTACCTGGGGTGCCCAAACTTTCGATCCCCACTGTATATATATACACACACACCTATATATATATATATATATATATATATATATATATATATATATATATATATATAGTTAGATATGGCACTCAGCGATCCTTTGACCACCACGTTTGATACACTTGAGTCTTTCGTAAAAATTTCTTGGTAAATGATTATGAATTAAGATAGGTTCCCAGGTTTGGTTTTCCTCAATCCTCCCCGATTGCCTGGCTTTGGGATCTGGCATGTAGAGTATGGTGACACATTATGTATGGGTAATATCTACGCACATACTGCGGTCAGTGTTGACAAGAGCCAGTTATCCTGCCAGAATATCTTTGCATGGGAGGAGACCCGGGGTACAAAGAGGAAACGTACACAATAAGTAGTTTGACCATGGGACTATGGTTGAACATTGTTTAGTTTTATACACAGAGTAATGTAGAGTTCAGGTGGGAGATGGGTGGTGTTCCTGTAACAATGTTTTACCCTTAACGAAAAAGCTGAGTTTTTAATTTTGTTGTTAGTCCAGGTCACTAGGAATCGTGGATTTAACTGTTCAGAAATCTATGAAGGGGCTATATGGGCATTGTTGTTAGTTATGGAATGTTGGGCTGACAGTCTTGGTAACATACCTGCCTTGACGTCTACCACAAGCATATTGGAGAAAGGAAACAAATGCTTATGACGGCAGCAACCATCTATAAAGACTGATCAGCAGCTGTTCTGTTGGTGCAAGTTCCACCTGCTCTGGTGGTCAATTACCTGAACTGTTCCAACTGCTATCATGGTCAAGTACCTGAGCTGTTTTATCTACTCTGATGGTCAAGTGCCTGAACTGTCTGTATAAATAAGTAAAAGTTCCATCTACCATGGTGGGTATGTACCTGCGCGTCTATGACTTGAGTGAGCTGCAATAGTCCGGAGGATGATATGGGCTTTGTATTCTACAGTTCTTGCAGTTCTACAGTGTTGCAATTGCTGTGCTGCAGCCATGATCTGGTAAACCGGATGTCTAATGCCGCGTACACACGGTCGGACTTTCTGGCAGAAAAAGTCAGACGGAATCTTTTCATCGGATATTCCGATCGTGTGTGTGTGTGTTTGTTTGAAAAAAAGTTTGTTCGAAAATTCTGACGGGCCTAGAAATAGAACGTGTTCTAAATATTTCCCATCGAAAAAACCGCTCGTCTGTATGCCGTTCCGACCAAAAACGACGCATGCTCTGAAGCAAGTACGAGAGACGGCAGCTATTGGCTACTGGCTATTGAACTTCCTTTTTCTAGTCCCCCAGTTTCAGTGGAACTCCGTCGGAAAAACCGAGTTTATTCCAACTGAAAAACCGGTCATGTTCCACTGAAACTGTCTTGCCTACACACAATCACACCAAAGTCGCGGTGACGTACAACACGTACGACGGTGACGTGTAGAAGCTTGTCAAAGTCCCCCACTGGGGAGCATTAGACTCTGCTGTTTTTTACCAGTGGGGGACTTTGACAAGCTTCTACACTTTTGAACTCTTGGAAAAGAAAGTTTGGTGTTCATACCCACGCCTGTGAGTTGGAAAGGAGAAATTTGGTGTTCGTTTGTTGGTCCATCACAGTTTATTTTTTATTTTTTTTTACAATTTTGGATATTTCTATATTTTTCAGCCCTAATATAGCAGAATTATATTTTCTGAGTAGGTAAAGTAGACAGGGAAAGTAGGTATCTACGCTTTAGATAGATACACTTTAGATACCCTATTTTCCATTTAAGGTATACCGCGGGGTGGGAGAATACATTCATTTTTATTTTTATTTTTTTACAATTATCAGGGGCTTTCCTTCCAATACTGATATGTTGCCCTCGTGTACAGTTGGAGGCATTACTTGTATGATATTTGTGAGCCGGGGCGGAGTGATAGGGTAATTGCATATTTCATATTCCTTATTAGTTGTCTAGTTGCCTTATAAATATACATAGTTACATAGTTAATCAGGTTGAAAAAAAGACACAAGTCCATCTCGTTCAACCATAAAAAATAAATAAATAAAATAAAAAATATCATACAATCCCATATACCCAATCCTATAACCACAGTTGATCTAGAATAGCTAATAAAGCTTAAAATGTCTTGGTTATTCTGGTAACAAAACTTTAGCTGACTCGCGTGATTGTGATCTGCCTATAGACAAGACAGCCCCCTCTCCTTCAGGAACGTGCCTTATGCCGCGTATACACATGAGCAGACTTTTCGACGGACTAGGTCCGACGGTCTTTCCGACGGACTTTCGACGGAGTTCTGGCGGACTTTGCGAATGAATGAACTTGGCCACACACAATCACACTAAAGTCCGACGGATTTGAACGTGATGACGTGCGACCGGACTAGAATAAGGAAGTTCGAAGCCAGTAGCCAATAGCTGCCCTAGCATCGCTGTTTGTCCGTCGGACTAGCATACAGACGAGCGGATTTTTCGTTAGGAACTGGATCCGGCGGAAAAATTTGAAACATGTTCCATTTCTAAAGTCTGTCGGATTTTTGCAAATCAAAAGTCCGCTGCAGCCCACACACGATCGAATAGTCTGCCGGAATCGTTCCGTCGGACCTTTGATGTCGAAAAGTCTGCTCGTGTGTACGGGGCATTAGAAGGTCATACTGCTTTGAGAGTGGGCTTGATCATTTCCTATATAAAAAAAGCTATATACCTTAGCTAGAACTGGAACAGCTGCATCATGCAACATGCAAAAGTCTGGTCTGATTAGCTGGCTAGATTACCTGGCCGTGACTTTATGGGGGACTCCGTGGCAAAACAGCATCTTTAGTCAAGCATTCTTGTTATATTTTCTATTATTATGTGTATCTGTCATTACTTTTAATAAATGCTATACTTTTAAACATTTCTATGATCTCTCTTTGCACATATTGAACACAACTCCAAAAAATGTGACAAATCAGAGACATATAAAAAATAAAAATCTGACCTCCTGCATGCGTTTTTCCTGGTCAGTGACACACTAGGTAGTGAAGTGAGGTTTAGGATGAAGATTACGGCCCCAGAGCCTGCAGCTTTATAAATAAATCAGTCAGTGTTGGTTTTTCTCCACTGCTTCCTCCTATTGGCTGAGTATTTCACGGGTTAGATCCTCTACTCTGTGATGTCACCAGTCTCTGGGCAGAATTCTCACATCTGATTCCCCCCACATATCCTTATACAGGAACCACTCCCTACAAATACCCCAGCATGGAGGGGCTCAGTGAAGGTGGTGGTGAAGGTGTGGAGATGTCGGATCGGGTCACACAGATCATAAAAGGAGATCCGCCCGGCCTCGTAATCCAGATCTATCCTGACTCTGTTACTGGAGACATTGCCGGGTAATCGAATCTGATTCCGGTCATGCCTCACTGCGTACTGACTACTCCCCAACCTCTCCAAACTCCAAGACTTCTTATTATATCCAATCCATGACTGATCTCCCCTCCTGTCTATAGAGGGGTAACACATCCCGACTTTCCAGTACCTTGACCCCCCAACATCCACTTCCCAGTAATATCTCCCTGAGGAGAAACTCTGACTGCTTATCACCTGATGACTAAGAAATCTCTCAGGTGTTTCTGGGTGAGTCTGGCTCTCCTCTGACCAGGATACAGTTTTCCTGTCATCTGATATATGTAGATGATTACCAACTGTGCTCACATCCAGTAATATGTCTGAAACCCTCGACACCCCCAATGTTTGCTGTATTATATCAGATAAACCTGTGTGTAATGTGTGTGAGATCCCCACCACATCCAGATCCCCTCCATCATGGAGGAGTTTATCATGTCCCTCTCTGTCCTTATCATCTCCATCCTCAGTATAACACAAGTCACCTCTGTCTGATTCTTTTAGGACAGTCAGTGGATCCATAATGTTACCCAGCTCCTCAATGTCCCCCATCTTCCTAGACAGGTCCTCCTTCTTTATTTCCAGATCCTGGACCAGATCATTGATTAACATGGAGACCCGCTCTGCCTGCCCAGAGATCTCCTCCAGGACTCTCTTCTCCAGGTCTTCCAGACGTCTCCTGAGGTCTCTGAACAGGGCAGTGACTCTCTCTGTTTCATCATCTGCTTTTCCTTGTACTTTCCTCCTGTGTTCCTGCAGACTCTGGACTCTTTTCTCCGTCTCCTCTCTCTCTGTCATCAGTTTTTGCAGAACTTCCCTCAGTTTCTTCTTCTTCATCTCAGAGGCCTCAGCCAGAGTCTCCACTTGGTGTCCCCGATGTTCTCCAATGAACAAGCAGTACACACAGATACAGGTGGAGTCCTTAGTGCAGTAATACTCCAGGATCTTCTTATGGACAGAGCATTTCCTGTTCTCCAGGGAAGTGGCGGGGTCACATAAGACGTGTTCTGGTGACTTGCTGTGGACTCTCAGGTGATTGTCACACAGAAAAGCTTCACAATGCAGACAGGATTTCACAGCAGGTACAGGAGTGTGAATACAGTAAGTACAGAAGACCCTGGACTCCTCCTGATCTGGCTGAGAAGACAGGAAATTCTCCACTATGTTCCGTAGTGTTATGTTCCTCCGCAGGACAGTCCGCTCCTGGAACTCTTCTCTGCATTCAGGACAGGAATAACCTCCAGACTCCTCCTGTGTATCCAACACACGACCAATACAGTCCCGGCAGAAGTTGTGTCCACATTTAAGGGTTACAGGATCTGTATAAGTGTTCAGACAGACGGAACATTCCAGCTCCTTCCTCAGATCAGCAGACGCCATCGCTGAAAGCATAAGAGAGAAAAAGAAAGTGAAATTCTCTGATACTCAAACCTGAGCTCCAGGAATTCAGCCACTTTGTAAAGTGTGTCAGATTACTAGGGGTGAAGTCCAATGAGTTGCATGCCACCTTTTGGA
This sequence comes from Lithobates pipiens, assembly GCF_037356315.1. Taxonomy (NCBI): domain Eukaryota; kingdom Metazoa; phylum Chordata; class Amphibia; order Anura; family Ranidae; genus Lithobates; species Lithobates pipiens. Next base: position 2,700,115 of record NW_027507870.1, on the reverse strand, counting down.
TTTTACCTATTACAACTAAGTTTTATGGAATACCAAGTGTACAGCTATCATTACACTCCGGTGCTCTGACCGGAGAAATGATGTCTTCTCGTGTAGCAACCTCACTGATACAGACATGTTATAGGTGCGGTCAGTCAGAATTCTGAAAATGTCCCTTCCTGTTCTGATGGGATATATTGTAGTATGGGGATCAGAACCCACTCAGGGAGTCATTTACATACTGTATGTACTAACACAAGAGTATATTAGAGATTCATGGATCAGGATGAGGTTTGAGATGAGCATGGGCTTGAGGTGAACCCAATTAATTTGAAGTTTGTGGAAACTGCAAACTGAGGTGGCCATTTATTTGCTACGATAGCAAGCAACGTTCAATTATAACTTCCTCCTAGCAAAGAGCTTTGGGTTCGGTTCAAGCATAAGTGTGACCTGCGCTTTAGCCATTTGCAGTTCAGATAAATGGAAAACGAATGTAATTGTTTACTGCCATAGCAACAAATTACCAATAAATGTGTTCTTTTTAGCTCCCGTTCCCCTTCCCCTTGCATTTTTTTGAGGATACTCAGGAATCAATTTTGTCTGATGTTGAGGATGAGAGTGCCAAGTAATCACTGGACAGTGAGTTTCTGTCCACAAGAGAATCTGGTTTGCTTCCTTCAAGGCAGCCGGGGCTCCTCGTGCCTCCTTGATGGCAGATTTTTGGCACTGTAGTAATATTGTCTAATTGCACCTGAATTGGTTGTCCCTTTAGAAGAGGTCCAGTGCTGGAGAGACAGTGACAGATCTGAGCTCCAACATGTTGTTGGGGAGTTTGGCCTCTTCTGTTGGCCATGTTCCCTGAACTGTCAAGGATTGAAAGACTCCTCCCCAGCCTGACAGACATGTGTCTGTTTTAAGAACAATACAATTGTAAGGAAGGAAAAATATTCCCTCTGTTACAGTTGAAGTGATGATCCACCAGGACAAGAACTTTCTTGTTTGGGAATATAGGAGAATAAGTAGACCCAGCAAAAGAACCTGCTTTTGCAATGCTGACAGACTATTTAGTTGGAGAGTTCTTCAATGGAATTGGGAAAAAGGTATTGCCTTGAAGGAGGTCAACTTTTGACCCAGAACTCATATGGCAAATCTCACTCTGGAATTTTTCCCTTGAATCTCAGTTATCGAGTATGTGTTCTCATGCCGCGTACACACGATCGGAATTCCGGCCAGAAAAAGACCGATGAGAGCTTTTCATCGCAAAATGCGACCGTGTGTATGTTCCATCGAATTTAGCTGTCCGAATTTCCGCCAGCCAAAAATTGATAGCATGTTCTCAATTTTCCCGATGGAAAAACGTTCTATCGGTAATTCCGATCGTGTGTATGCAATTCCGACACACCAGAAATCACGCATGCTCAGATTCAACTACAAGACAGAAGCTATTGGCTACTGGCTATTGAACTTCTTTTTCTAGTCCCATCGTACGTGTTGTACGTCACCGCGTTATAAACTATCAGAATTTGATGTGACCGTGTGTAGGCAAGACAACTTGAGCCAAATTCCGACGGAATTCCGTTGGGAAAACCATCAGAGCTTTTTCCGACGAGAATTCCGATCGTGTGTACGAGGCATTAGAGAATGAACTTTGTTTTCTGGAACAAAGACCTTTGTCCGGAATGTATCCAGGATCAGAAACAATTATTGTAGGCACAGAGAAGGGCAGAGAGCATATTTTTAAGTTGATCAAACAGCCAAAGGTCTGAAGCAGCAATGACTTTTGGACAATGCTGAAGAGGTGCAAGGGAAGTGAGTCCATCAGGAGAAAGTCATCAAGAAAGCCTGTCATCTGGATGCCCTGAGTTCTGAGAAGGACAAGCAAGGGTGCTAAGATCTTTGTGAACATCCTGGTAGCAGAGGACAGGATGAGAGGCAATGCAACAATACTGGAAGCGGTCATCAGCCACTGTAAAGCTTATAAATTTTTGATGAGGTGGGTAAATAGGAATATGCAGATAGGCATATTGGATGTCCACGGATGCCATGTTTTCTTCTTGTCTCTGAGAAGCAATTACCGACCTTGAAAATTCCATAACAACATTTTGAAATGTGAAGGGATTTGCTGAGGGATTTCAAGTCCAGGATAGGACAGATACCCTTCATTGGGGTTTTGGCACCATGAACAGGTTAAAACCTGTCCAGTGGTGATACTGGTACAATGACTCACTGGAACAAAAGGTGTTTCATTGCCTTTTGCAATCTTAATGCCCCTGGACAGTTTTTTGTTGATTTGAAAGAAGGAATTGAATCAGACTCAGGTGATGCGATTACTCCACGATTTGACTTCCCGCTTCAAGCAGCATCAGGCCTCCTTGGGAACCCCCGAGTCAGCAACCTCAAGTACAATCTGTGGCTGCACCTATTCCAGTCCCAGTTGAAGCCACACATTCACTACAACTGCCAGCTCTGTCCCGTTTCTCTGGGCACTCCAAGGCCTGCAGGGGGTTCCTTAGCCAATGTACCATTCATTTTGAGCTCCAGCCTCAAAACTTCCTGTCTGATCGGGCAAAGGTAGCCTATATTATTTCCCTCCTCTCCAGTGAAGCTTTAGCCTGGGCTGTGGAGAAGAATGAACCTGTCTTTTCCAGCCTGTGTGGCTTCTTGAAGCTCTTTTGAAACATCTTCGAGGGGCCGGCTCGGGTTTCTTCAGCGGCCAGTGCCCTTTTACGTCTTCGCCAAGAATCTTCTTCAGTGGGACAATATGCACTTCAGTTTCGTATCCTCACAGCTGAGTTGAGCTGGAACAATGAGGCCCTGGATGCAACCTTTTTACATGGCCTCTCTGACCAATTGAAAGATGAATTAGCGGGAAGAGCCATCCCCGTCAGTCTAGACAATGTCATTTTCTTGTGTAACTAGATCGACATTCGTTTTCAGGAGAGGTCCCTAGAAAAAAAAAAAAAGACGCCAGCGCTCCCTGGGCCCTAGCCAGTCTGAGCTCCCCTCCCTTCTTTCCGTGGAGCATCTTCTGCCTGCTGAGGAACCTATGCAGATGGACCGGACCAGGCTAACCCCCGAAGAACCTGCTAGGTGCAGAACTCTGGGCTTGTGTCTCTATTGTGGGGGCAAAGGTCATTTTCGTGACTCCTGCTCACTTCGTCTGGGAAACGCTCGGGTCTCATACATCTAGAAGGTGGAGTATTGGACCCAGAAACATCAACTTCTCTTCTTCTTCCAGTGTTCCTTCATGTAGGTACTTCTCCTCAATCGATCTTTGTATATCTGGATTCCGGGGCTGCTTGCAATTTTATGGACTGGAGAACTGCTTCTTCCATGAAGCTTACCCTTTCACCCCTCACTATGCCACTGATAGTCTAGGCAAATAATGGCACTGTTCTCCCAGAGGGCCATATCCGCTTCCAGACTCTACCTATTAAAGTGGTTGTAAACCCTTGCAACACACTTTCACCTATAGGTAAGCCTAGATTTAGGCTTACCTGTAGGTGCTGTAAATATCTCCTAAACCTACATGGTTAAGGAGATATTTACAATTCCCCGTACGAGGATTCCTTCTGCGTATGCGCCTATGTATTCGGTGCATGCGCACTTTAGAAGGGTCACGGCGTGCTGTTTTCATTAAAGGGCATGCCGTGACTGGAGGCTCCAGTGCGCACACACGGGAGTGACGTCATGCGACTCCGGCCAGTCACAGAGCCGGAGTCCGCGACCCCGGAAAGAAGATTGACGCTTCCAGCCGGCAAGGAAATCTGGGACATCGCAGGCTCCTGTGTCAGGTAAGTGACACATAATGATGCATAGTAGCGCATTATGATTTGCCTTTGCAGGGAAACAAAGAGGAAGTAAACCCATCAGGGTTTACTTCCTCTTTAAGATGTCTGTAGGGATACTGCACCAGGAGTGGCTATCCTTCCTCATTCTACCCAAGGCCTCTACCCCCATTGTATTGGGCCTTCCTTGGCTACATTTCCCCTCTCCACATGTGGACTGGGTCTCTGGGCAGATCTTGGCTTGGTCCCTAATGTTTCTCGTCCTGCCTTCTCAAGGTGGCCCCCAAGGAGAGACTTCCAGTTGCTACCACATCTGCATCTTCTGAGCTTCCCACTGCATACAGCAAATACAGGGATGTGTTCTGTAAGAAATCAGCTGAGATGCTTCCTCCTCACCGGTCTTTTGACTGTGCTATTGACCTTGTCCTGGTGCAACTCTGCCCAGGAGTCGTAACCACCCACTGTTCATCCCAGAGACCCAGGCTATGTCAGAGTATGTTGCTGAGAATCTAAAGAGAGGTTTCATCTGGAAATCCTCATTGCCTGCAGGAGCAGGGTTCTTTTTTGTTGCCAAAAAGCATGGTACCTTGAGGCCCTGCATCGACTATTGAGGTTTAAACGCAGTGACTATCAAAAATGGATACCCCTTACCCTTAATATCTGAGCTATTCGACAGATTGAAGGGTGCCTCCAATTTCACCAAGTTGGATCTCAGAGGTGCATACAATCTGATTCAGATATGGGAAGGTGACAAAGGGAAAACCGCGTTTAACACTAGAGACGGGCATTACGAATACCTGGTTATGCCTTTTGGCTTGTGTAATGCCCCAGCTGTGTTCCAAAACGTTGTCAATTAAATTTTCAGGGATCTGCTTTACTAGTTTGTTGTCATCTATGGGGATGATATTCTCATCTTTTCGGAAAATCTGCTTGTCCACAGAAACCATGTCCGCACTGTACTTCAGCGCCTTGGAGAGAATAAACTATATGCCAAGCTGGAGAAATGTTCTTTTGAATTTTCTGAGGTCTTGATTCTGGGATGCTTTGTCTCGAGTTTGGGTCTTCATATGGATCCAACTGGCCTCTTCCTGCTAGCCTCAAGGCCACACAACGCTTTCTTGGGTTCACAAATTATTATAGTCAGTTCATAAGTAATTACTCTTCCATTGCTGTGCCTATTGCTTTGACCAAGAAGGGTGCGAATGCCAAGGACTGGCCTCCTGAAGCTGTCTATGCATTTCACAACCTAAAACAGGTCTTTGTTTCTGGACCTCTCTTGAGGACACCTAATCCTGGGGATTCATTTTTTATTGAAGTTGAAGCTTCTTCAATGGGGGTGGGAGCTGTGCTTCTTCAATCCTTTGAGAAGAAACATCAACCTTGTGCGTTCTTCTCCAAAAAAAATTCTCAGGCAGAGAAATTATGCTAACAGTGATTGGGAACTTCTTGCAATTAAATTAGCGTTAGAAGAGTGGTGTCATCTCTTGGAGGGTTCCCCTCACTCCATAATGATTTTTACTGATCACAAGAATCTACAGTACCAACAGAATGCTAAACGTCTGAATCCCAGACAGGACAGGTGGAGTTTTTTCTTTTCCCTGTTTAATTTCACGATTACGTACAAACCAGGTCCCTGCAACGGTCGGGCTGATGCACTCTCTAGGTCATTTGACACTTTGGACGAGGAGTTCACCCCTGAACCTGAGCCGATCGTTCCGACCTCATGCATTGTTGCCCATTCTACTACCCTGGAGTCAAAAATTCTTCCTGGCAAAACCTTCGTCCCCACTGAGCTACGAGCTAAGATCCTTCGTTGGGGACATGATTCCAAGGTGGTAGGTGATGCTGGGTTACTCCAATCCTTCCTGCTCATCAGTCATCACTACTGGTGGTCTAATCCCTGCTCAGATGTCAAATGTCTGTGCTCAGTCTAAATCCTCCACACAAGCCCCTGCTGGTCTTCTCATGCCCTTGCCCATTCCTAAGGTGCCCTGGTCTCACAATGCCATGAATTTTATCACGATCTCCCACTGTCTGAGAATAATATGGTAATTTGTGTGGTAATCGATTGGTTCTCCAAGATGGCTCATTTTGTTCCTCTTCCTGGTCTTCCTTCTGCTCCTGCCTTGGTTCCCATTTTTGTTCGAGAAATTTTCCGCCTCCATGGGGTTCCTTCTCATATTGTTTCCAACAGGGGCGTTCAATTTACAGCTCGTTTTTGGAGAGCCTTTTGCAAATCTCTCAGTATTGTCTTGGATTTTTCCTCTTCTTACCACTCTAAATACAATGGGAAGACTGAGAGGGTTAATCAGGAGTTAGAGGTCTTTCTTCGCACCTTAGTCTCTGATCATCATGACTATTGGTCCTCTCTACTCCCGTGGGCAAAATTCTCTCACAACAATCATGTAAATACCAGTTCTCAGAAGACACCCTTTTTAGCAGTTTATGGAAAACACCCTCAACTCCCTCTTACCATGACCTGTTCTCTAGATATTCCAGCTTTGGCTACCACTCAGGAGTCTTTCAATTCTATTTGGGGTGACGTTTATGATTCCTTCTGGGCAGCCGCTGACAGATTCAAAGGTCTACAGCCAGGGGACAAAGTCTGGCTCTCCACCAGGAACATCAAGCTTCGAGTTCCTTCGTTGAAGTTTGCCCCAAGATTTCTTGGTCCGTACACTATAACCTCTAACCTGATTCTGGTTTGTTTCAAGCTCCAGATTCCTAAAAGCCTCAAAATCTCTAACTACTTCCATGTTGCCCTTCTGAAGCCTTTTGTCCTCATAGGTTCTCTAGTCCTCTCCCTACCACGGCTCCCGTTCTCTGAGGATAATCAGGAGTATGCGGTTAGTGAAATTCTGGATTCTCGGCTCTGTAGAGGCATTCTTCAGTAGCTAGTGTATTGGAAAGGGTTTGGTCCTGAGGAGAGGTCTTGGATCACTGTATCTGAGGTCTTTGTGCCTCGTCTGTTGAGGAGGTTTCATCTGAAGTTTCCCTCGAAGCCTGGGCCCAGGCAAGGGAGGGGGAGGCCTCGTAAGAGGGGCGGTACTGTCATGGATATGCAGTAATGTTTGTCTGTCAGCTTACCTTTCCATGTGTTCAGCTTAGAGGCCAGCCACTCTGGCTGCTTGAGTCTCTCCCCAAAGCATGACTCCACCCCAGCCCCTATCAGGGAACTCTATATTAACCTGTGCACTGCACGCCAGCCCTGCTGATCAATTATTGTGTGTTTGGATTCCGTGTGCTACTTACTGAGCGTTCTATGTCAGATTCCAGTTACTGATCTTGGCTTGTTCTTGACTATCCTTACCTGCTTGTTACCCTAACTTTTGGCTAGCTCCTGACCATCCTTACCTGGTTGTTGCCCTGACCTTTTGGCTATCTCCTGACTGTCCTTTGTTGTTGCAATCTGCTTCTTCCTCTCTACCTTCCTGTAGTCTACCATGTGCTGGGAGGCCCTAGGGGTCACGACCTGCAGCTGGACCACAGCTAAATCCATCCCCACCACTAGGGGCTTTGGTGAACACCCGCTGGCTCTTAGATTCCGGGCCCTGGGAAATCTCATGCTGTAGCTCCCAGTGTCATCCGTGTTGGTACTACAGAGTACGTGCTCTCCTGTATCACCTAGAGCTCCATCCGCAGCAGTCAGCCGTAGGGTCCACTGCCTTGCGGTGCACTCCAGACCCCAACGGAGTGCATCTGTCGCCTGGACTCAGGTGACCTTACATGCGTTTTAGCAAGACCAAGTAATGACCCAGTCATCATGGACTTCACATTCTATCTGTTCATGAACAGTGCATGTTTGCAAGTTTTTGTTGGTCTCTTTGTGCTTAACCACTTCCCGACCAGCGCACGACGATGTACGTCGACAGAATGTCACGGGCAGGCATATTGGCGTACAGGTTCGTCCAATATTCAATGCCGCCCTGCCATCGGGAGCGCGCCGCCGGCGGCGTGCTCCCGCGCTGGTCGGGACCCCCGTGAGTCCGGTCGCGGGACCCGTGGACTCGATCGCCGCGGGCATCCCTGCGATCGTCTCACGGAGCGGCCGAATGGAGGAGATGCCGAGTAAACAGCATTTCTCCATTCTGCCTAGCAACTAGTGACGCTGATCTCTGCTCCATGTGATTGGAGCAGAGATCAGTGTTCACTAAATGAAAGCCCAACCCCCCCACAGTTAGTAACACACCCCTAGGAACACTTAACCCCTACACTGCCACCCACTGGTTAACCCCTTCACTGCCAGTGTCATTTACACAGGAATCACTGCATTTATATAGCAGTGATTACTGTATAAATGACAATGGTCCCAAAAATGTGTCAAAAATGTCCGATGGGTCCCCCACAATGTCGCAGTCACAATAAAAATCGCTGATCGCCGCCATTACTAGTAAAAAAAATAATAATAAAAATGCTATAAAACTATCCCTATTTTGTAAACGCTATAACTTTTGCGCAAACCAATCAATAATCGCTTATTGCGATTTTTTTTACCAAAAATATGTAGAAGAATACGTATCGGTCTAAACTGAGGGAAAAAAATGTTTTTTTATATATTTTTGGGGGATATTTATTATAACAAAAAGTAAAAAATAATGCGTTTTTGTTCAAAATTGTCGCTCTATTTTTGTTTATAGCGCAAAAAATAAAAACCGCAGGGGTGATCAAATATCACCAAAAGAAAGCTCTATTTGTGGGAAAAAAAAGGACGTAAATTTTGTTTGGGAGCCACGTCGCACGACCGCGCAATTGTCAGTTAAAGCGACGCAGTGCCGAATCGCAAAAAGTGGTCTGGTCTTTGACCAGCAAAATGGTCCGGTCTGCAAGTGGTTAAAGGAGAAGTCCAGCCTGAGCTTTTTAGGCTGGGTGTCTCCTATGGGTCACAGGAGTGTAATTTTGTTTTGCACTCCTGTGACCCATTTTCCGGGGAGAACGGTCTGAAGTCTCTGCTGACATCACTGCAAATCAGTCGAAGCAGCGCGTCATCCCGACTTTCGAAGTCTGGATCCACCAGCTGCCTTGACTGATTGCAGTCTGCTCCCTGCCCCTCCACAGCTCAGCGCTCCAATGAGCCTGGAGGAGCAGAGCAGGAGAGATGCTGACTGACAGGCAGCATCTCTCGGCTTGGGGAGGAGTGAGAACCCGAGCCATTGGCAGTGTTCGGTGGCTGTGCGGAGATGCCGGGGAACAGCTGCAGCATCGGTCTGACTTTTACTAGTAATGGTCGGAGATCAGAGATTTTTTTATCAGGACTGCGACATTGCGGCAGACAAATCTGACACTAAAGCCGCGTACACACGGGCGAACTGTCTGGCCAACTTAGTCCGTCGAAACACATTTCAGCGGACAGTCCGCTCGTGTGTGGGCTTCAGCGGACTTTTTCAGCGTGCAGTCTGGCGGACTAAGTATTTCGGAATTTCCGTAATACTGTCCGTCATACTTTGGTTTCAGTGGACAGTCCGCTCGTCAGTAGGCTAGTTCGACGGACTAAGTATGGCGCATGCTCAGAAAGGATTTACACGGCGGAAGGTTGCATTGCTGTGTATTGGACTTCCTATTTCTAGTCCCGTCGTACGTGCTGTACACGTCATCGCGCAAGCTTTCGACTGACTGTTTGTGCATCCGTGTGTGGTCAAGTCCGTTCATTCGAAAGTATGACGGACTGTCCGTCGGATTGTCTGACGGACTAAGTTGGCCAGACAGTCCGCCCGTGTGTACGCGGCTTGAGTGACACTGTTTGCAGACCATTGACACCAATACAGCGATCAGTGCTAAAAACAAAATACACTGTCACCATATAAATGACACTGGCAGGGAAGGGGTTAACATCAGGGGCGAACAAAGGGTTAAGTGTGTGCCTAGGCGGTGCTTGCTAGCCGTGCGGGGGGGGGGGGATGATCTGACTGGGGAAACAGGAACACAAGATCTCCATGTGCTCTCGTCAGAATGGCGATCTGCCTTGTTTACATAGGCAGATCGCCATTCTGCCTGTTTGGGGAGTGATCGCGGGTGACTGCTGATTAGCTCCCCCCTCTGTCCAATCAGTGTGCGCAGAGGCTTCTGCACAGAGCGACATACATGTGCGTCGCTTTGCGCAAGCCGGGCCGGCGTTGCCACAGTAAACGTGCGGAAGGCAGTCCGGGAAGCGGTCAACAAGGTCAATGCCGCAGGTAGGATCCAGTGCCCAAAGCAACATTCCAGGTAGGAGAAGAGGTCCATCACCTACAGACACTAGAGCAGTGATGGTGAACCTTGGCACCCCAGATGTTTTGGAACTACATTTCCCATGATGCTCAACTACACTGCAGAGTGCAAGAGCATCATGGGAAATGTAGTTCCAAAACATCTGGGGTGCCAAGGTTCGCCATCACTGCACTAGAGTGAGGTCTCACGGGAACAAGGTAGGGTTATAGTGAAGGTGCCTCCAGAGGACGTGACCTCCAAAGCTTGCTAATGTCCGATTCCCTGAAGCTACGAGTCTATAACCCATGGTGTATGAATAAGTTGCCTGTGTCCAGTACCGTACGATTAAGATAAGAAGAAATGAAGAGAACTATATATTACTGGAGGGACTTCCTTCCTATACACCCCTTAGCTCTTACCCACACCTAATATAGAAACATAGAAAAATGATAGCAGAAATAAAGACTTAGTAGTCCATCAAGTCTGCCCATTTTTTTTCATGTTTTATTTATTTTTTGTTAAAGAGTTCCACCCAAAAAAAAAAAATGTCATTAATGTGCATGAAAAATAAAAAAAAACATTTGGAAAAAATATATATTTTTTTTTACTTACCTTTTTATGCCTGTTGCTATGTGGTCCCTCGAAATCTGCCTCCTCCTTCAGTGCCTGGGATGCTGACGTCACTTCCCTCGGCGCAGGAAGGGAGATCACCTCTCTCCCCCCCCCCTCTAGGCAATCATCTGGGACACGTGACCGGTCCCATTTGACTGCGCGGCCAGTCACTGCACGGCTCGCGCATGCGCAGTGGGCCACAGCCGGGCACCCACAATTAAAATGCCGGTGCCACCGAATGGAGGGGGAGACGAGCGGGGCTTCGATCCCCCCGCATCGCTGGACCCTGGGACAGGTAAGTGTTTGATTATTAAAAGTCAGCAGCTGCAGCATTTGTAGATGCTGACTTTACATTTTTTTATTTTATTTTTAAGTGGAACTCCGCTTTAAGTTTTTGTCTGAGTATAGATCTATGTTTGTCCCAAGCATGCTTGAAGTCATTTACTGTTGACTGTCACGCTACCTCTGTTGGTAGTTCATTGCGAGCATCAATTACCCTTTCAGTAAAAAAAGAAAAATACATTCTAAGATTAGTTTTGAACGATTCCTCCAGTTAGTTGGAAGTTGCGGCCCCATGTTCTTGATTTTGGTTCCACCCTCCTGAACCTTACTCACCCACTTTATAGGTTTGAATCACTCCCCCCCCTCCCCCCTTTCCTCCAGACCGTACATATTAGGTTCCTGAAGTCTCTCCTGATATGTTTTATCCCCCAAACATTTCACCATTTTTGTTCCCCGTCTCTAGACTCGTTCTATCTTATCAATATCTTTTTGTGAGGTCTCCAGAACTGAACACAGAATTCTAAATGAAGTCTCACTAGAGATCCATATAGAGGAATCAGGACCTCCTTCCTCCTGCTGGTGACCCCTCTAGTGATATAAAGATCTATATAGAGGAATCAGGACCTCCTTCCTCCTGCTGGTGACCCCTCTAGTGATATAAAGATCTATATAGAGGAATCAGGACCTCCTTCCTCCTGCTGGTGACCCCTCTAGTGATATAAAGATATATATAGAGGAATCAGGACCTCCTTCTTCCCGCTGGTGACCCCTCTAGTCATATAAAGATCTATATAGAGGAATCAGGACCTCCTTCCTCCTGCTGGTGACCCCTCTAGTGATATAAAGATCTATATAGAGGAATCAGGACCTCCTTCCTCCTGCTGGTGACCCCTCTAGTGATATGAAGATATATATATATAGAGGAATTAGGACCTCCTTCTTCCCGCTGGTGACCCCTCTAGTCATATAAAGATCTATATAGAGGAATCAGGACCTCCTTCCTCCTGCTGGTGACCCCTCTAGTGATATAAAGATCTATATAGAGGAATCAGGACCTCCTTCCTCCTGCTGGTGACCCCTCTAGTGATATGAAGATATATATAGAGGAATCAGAACCTCCTTCCTCCCGCTGGTGACCCCTCTAGTGATATGAAGATATATATATATAGAGGAATTAGGACCTCCTTCTTCCCGCTGGTGACCCCTCTAGTCATATAAAGATCTATATAGAGGAATCAGGACCTCCTTCCTCCTGATGGTGATCCCTCTAGTGATATAAAGATCTATATAGAGGAATCAGGACCTCCTTCCTATTGCTGGTGACCCCTCTAGAGATATAAAGATCTATATAGTGGAATCAGGACCTCCTTCCTCCCGCTAGTGATCCCTCTAGTGATATGAAGATCTATATAGAGGAATCAGGACCTCCTTCTGGTGATCCCTCTAGTGGAGGGGACATTAGAGTGTAAGCTCCTCTGTACAGGGACTGATGTGACTGTGGGGGGAGGGGACATTAGAGTGTAAGCTCCTCTGTACAGAGACTGATGTGACTGTGGGGGAGGGGACATTAGAGTGTAAGCTCCTCTGTACAGAGACTGATGTGACTGTGGGGGGAGGGGACATTAGAGTGTAAGCTCCTCTGTACAGAGACTGATGTGACTGTGGGGGGAGGGGACATTAGAGTGTAAGCTCCTCTGTACAGAGACTGATCTGACTGTGGGGGGAGGGGACATTAGAGTGTAAGCTCCTCTGTACAGAGACTGATGTGACTGTGGGGGGGAGGGGACATTAGAGTGTAAGCTCCTCTGTACAGAGACTGTTGTGACTGTGGGGGGAGGGGACATTAGAGTGTAAGCTCCTCTGTACAGAGACTGATCTGACTGTGGGGGGAGGGGACATTAGAGTGTAAGCTCCTCTGTACAGACTGATGTGATGTGTGGGGGGAGGGGACATTAGAGTGTAAGCTCCTCTGTACAGAGACTGATGTGACTGTGGGGGGAGGGGACATTAGAGTGTAAGCTCCTCTGTACAGAGACTGATGTGACTGTGGGGGAGGGGACATTAGAGTGTAAGCTCCTCTGTACAGAGACTGATGTGACTGTGGGGGAGGGGACATTAGAGTGTAAGCTCCTCTGTACAGAGACTGATGTGACTGTGGGGGGGAGGGGACATTAGAGTGTAAGCTCCTCTGTACAGACTGATGTGACTGTGGTGGGAGGGGACATTAGAGTGTAAGCTCCTCTGTACAGACTGATGTGACTGTGGGGGGAGGGGACATTAGAGTGTAAGCTCCTCTGTACAGAGACTGATGTGACTGTGGGGGAGGGGACATTAGAGTGTAAGCTCCTCTGTACAGACTGATGTGACTGTGGGGGGGAGGGGACATTAGAGTGTAAGCTCCTCTGTACAGAGACTGATCTGACTGTGGGGGAGGGGACATTAGAGTGTAAGCTCCTCTGTACAGAGACTGATGTGACTGTGGGGGAGGGGACATTAGAGTGTAAGCTCCTCTGTACAGACTGATGTGACTGTGGGGGGGAGGGGACATTAGAGTGTAAGCTCCTCTGTACAGAGACTGATGTGACTGTGGGGGAGGGGACATTAGAGTGTAAGCTCCTCTGTACAGAGACTGATGTGATGTGGGGGGGAGGGGACATTAGAGTGTAAGCTCCTCTGTACAGACTGATGTGACTGTGGTGGGAGGGGACATTAGAGTGTAAGCTCCTCTGTACAGACTGATGTGACTGTGGGGGGAGGGGACATTAGAGTGTAAGCTCCTCTGTACAGAGACTGATGTGACTGTGGGGGAGGGGACATTAGAGTGTAAGCTCCTCTGTACAGACTGATGTGACTGTGGGGGGGAGGGGACATTAGAGTGTAAGCTCCTCTGTACAGAGACTGATGTGACTGTGGGGGAGGGGACATTAGAGTGTAAGCTCCTCTGTACAGAGACTGATGTGACTGTGGGGGAGGGGACATTAGAGTGTAAGCTCCTCTGTACAGAGACTGATGTGACTGTGGGGGGGGAGGGGACATTAGAGTGTAAGCTCCTCTGTACAGACTGATGTGACTGTGGTGGGAGGGGACATTAGAGTGTAAGCTCCTCTGTACAGACTGATGTGACTGTGGGGGGAGGGGACATTAGAGTGTAAGCTCCTCTGTACAGAGACTGATGTGACTGTGGGGGAGGGGACATTAGAGTGTAAGCTCCTCTGTACAGACTGATGTGACTGTGGGGGGGAGGGGACATTAGAGTGTAAGCTCCTCTGTACAGAGACTGATCTGACTGTGGGGGAGGGGACATTAGAGTGTAAGCTCCTCTGTACAGAGACTGATGTGACTGTGGGGGAGGGGACATTAGAGTGTAAGCTCCTCTGTACAGACTGATGTGACTGTGGGGGGGAGGGGACATTAGAGTGTAAGCTCCTCTGTACAGAGACTGATGTGACTGTGGGGGAGGGGACATTAGAGTGTAAGCTCCTCTGTACAGAGACTGATGTGATGTGGGGGGGAGGGGACATTAGAGTGTAAGCTCCTCTGTACAGACTGATGTGACTGTGGTGGGAGGGGACATTAGAGTGTAAGCTCCTCTGTACAGACTGATGTGACTGTGGGGGGAGGGGACATTAGAGTGTAAGCTCCTCTGTACAGAGACTGATGTGACTGTGGGGGAGGGGACATTAGAGTGTAAGCTCCTCTGTACAGACTGATGTGACTGTGGGGGGGAGGGGACATTAGAGTGTAAGCTCCTCTGTACAGAGACTGATGTGACTGTGGGGGAGGGGACATTAGAGTGTAAGCTCCTCTGTACAGAGACTGATGTGACTGTGGGGGGAGGGGACATTAGAGTGTAAGCTCCTCTGTACAGAGACTGATGTGACTGTGGGGGGAGGGGACATTAGAGTGTAAGCTCCTCTGTACAGAGACTGATCTGACTGTGGGGGGAGGGGACATTAGAGTGTAAGCTCCTCTGTACAGAGACTGATGTGACTGTGGGGGGGAGGGGACATTAGAGTGTAAGCTCCTCTGTACAGAGACTGTTGTGACTGTGGGGGGAGGGGACATTAGAGTGTAAGCTCCTCTGTACAGAGACTGATCTGACTGTGGGGGGAGGGGACATTAGAGTGTAAGCTCCTCTGTACAGACTGATGTGATGTGTGGGGGGAGGGGACATTAGAGTGTAAGCTCCTCTGTACAGAGACTGATGTGACTGTGGGGGGAGGGGACATTAGAGTGTAAGCTCCTCTGTACAGAGACTGATGTGACTGTGGGGGAGGGGACATTAGAGTGTAAGCTCCTCTGTACAGAGACTGATGTGACTGTGGGGGGGGAGGGGACATTAGAGTGTAAGCTCCTCTGTACAGACTGATGTGACTGTGGTGGGAGGGGACATTAGAGTGTAAGCTCCTCTGTACAGACTGATGTGACTGTGGGGGGAGGGGACATTAGAGTGTAAGCTCCTCTGTACAGAGACTGATGTGACTGTGGGGGAGGGGACATTAGAGTGTAAGCTCCTCTGTACAGACTGATGTGACTGTGGGGGGGAGGGGACATTAGAGTGTAAGCTCCTCTGTACAGAGACTGATCTGACTGTGGGGGAGGGGACATTAGAGTGTAAGCTCCTCTGTACAGAGACTGATGTGACTGTGGGGGAGGGGACATTAGAGTGTAAGCTCCTCTGTACAGACTGATGTGACTGTGGGGGGGAGGGGACATTAGAGTGTAAGCTCCTCTGTACAGAGACTGATGTGACTGTGGGGGAGGGGACATTAGAGTGTAAGCTCCTCTGTACAGAGACTGATGTGATGTGGGGGGGAGGGGACATTAGAGTGTAAGCTCCTCTGTACAGACTGATGTGACTGTGGTGGGAGGGGACATTAGAGTGTAAGCTCCTCTGTACAGACTGATGTGACTGTGGGGGGAGGGGACATTAGAGTGTAAGCTCCTCTGTACAGAGACTGATGTGACTGTGGGGGAGGGGACATTAGAGTGTAAGCTCCTCTGTACAGACTGATGTGACTGTGGGGGGGAGGGGACATTAGAGTGTAAGCTCCTCTGTACAGAGACTGATGTGACTGTGGGGGAGGGGACATTAGAGTGTAAGCTCCTCTGTACAGAGACTGATGTGACTGTGGGGGAGGGGACATTAGAGTGTAAGCTCCTCTGTACAGAGACTGATGTGACTGTGGGGGGGGAGGGGACATTAGAGTGTAAGCTCCTCTGTACAGACTGATGTGACTGTGGTGGGAGGGGACATTAGAGTGTAAGCTCCTCTGTACAGACTGATGTGACTGTGGGGGGAGGGGACATTAGAGTGTAAGCTCCTCTGTACAGAGACTGATGTGACTGTGGGGGAGGGGACATTAGAGTGTAAGCTCCTCTGTACAGACTGATGTGACTGTGGGGGGGAGGGGACATTAGAGTGTAAGCTCCTCTGTACAGAGACTGATCTGACTGTGGGGGAGGGGACATTAGAGTGTAAGCTCCTCTGTACAGAGACTGATGTGACTGTGGGGGAGGGGACATTAGAGTGTAAGCTCCTCTGTACAGACTGATGTGACTGTGGGGGGGAGGGGACATTAGAGTGTAAGCTCCTCTGTACAGAGACTGATGTGACTGTGGGGGAGGGGACATTAGAGTGTAAGCTCCTCTGTACAGAGACTGATGTGATGTGGGGGGGAGGGGACATTAGAGTGTAAGCTCCTCTGTACAGACTGATGTGACTGTGGTGGGAGGGGACATTAGAGTGTAAGCTCCTCTGTACAGACTGATGTGACTGTGGGGGGAGGGGACATTAGAGTGTAAGCTCCTCTGTACAGAGACTGATGTGACTGTGGGGGAGGGGACATTAGAGTGTAAGCTCCTCTGTACAGACTGATGTGACTGTGGGGGGGAGGGGACATTAGAGTGTAAGCTCCTCTGTACAGAGACTGATGTGACTGTGGGGGAGGGGACATTAGAGTGTAAGCTCCTCTGTACAGAGACTGATGTGACTGTGGGGGGAGGGGACATTAGAGTGTAAGCTCCTCTGTACAGAGACTGATGTGACTGTGGGGGGAGGGGACATTAGAGTGTAAGCTCCTCTGTACAGAGACTGATCTGACTGTGGGGGGAGGGGACATTAGAGTGTAAGCTCCTCTGTACAGAGACTGATGTGACTGTGGGGGGAGGGGACATTAGAGTGTAAGCTCCTCTGTACAGAGACTGTTGTGACTGTGGGGGGAGGGGACATTAGAGTGTAAGCTCCTCTGTACAGAGACTGATCTGACTGTGGGGGGAGGGGACATTAGAGTGTAAGCTCCTCTGTACAGACTGATGTGATGTGTGGGGGGAGGGGACATTAGAGTGTAAGCTCCTCTGTACAGAGACTGATGTGACTGTGGGGGGAGGGGACATTAGAGTGTAAGCTCCTCTGTACAGAGACTGATGTGACTGTGGGGGAGGGGACATTAGAGTGTAAGCTCCTCTGTACAGAGACTGATGTGACTGTGGGGGGGGAGGGGACATTAGAGTGTAAGCTCCTCTGTACAGACTGATGTGACTGTGGTGGGAGGGGACATTAGAGTGTAAGCTCCTCTGTACAGACTGATGTGACTGTGGGGGGAGGGGACATTAGAGTGTAAGCTCCTCTGTACAGAGACTGATGTGACTGTGGGGGAGGGGACATTAGAGTGTAAGCTCCTCTGTACAGACTGATGTGACTGTGGGGGGGAGGGGACATTAGAGTGTAAGCTCCTCTGTACAGAGACTGATCTGACTGTGGGGGAGGGGACATTAGAGTGTAAGCTCCTCTGTACAGAGACTGATGTGACTGTGGGGGAGGGGACATTAGAGTGTAAGCTCCTCTGTACAGACTGATGTGACTGTGGGGGGAGGGGACATTAGAGTGTAAGCTCCTCTGTACAGAGACTGATGTGACTGTGGGGGAGGGGACATTAGAGTGTAAGCTCCTCTGTACAGAGACTGATGTGATGTGGGGGGGAGGGGACATTAGAGTGTAAGCTCCTCTGTACAGACTGATGTGACTGTGGTGGGAGGGGACATTAGAGTGTAAGCTCCTCTGTACAGACTGATGTGACTGTGGGGGGAGGGGACATTAGAGTGTAAGCTCCTCTGTACAGAGACTGATGTGACTGTGGGGGAGGGGACATTAGAGTGTAAGCTCCTCTGTACAGACTGATGTGACTGTGGGGGGAGGGGACATTAGAGTGTAAGCTCCTCTGTACAGAGACTGATGTGACTGTGGGGGAGGGGACATTAGAGTGTAAGCTCCTCTGTACAGAGACTGATGTGACTGTGGGGGAGGGGACATTAGAGTGTAAGCTCCTCTGTACAGAGACTGATGTGATGTGGGGGGGAGGGGACATTGGAGTGTAAGCTCCTCTGTACAGACTGATGTGACTGTGGTGGGAGGGGACATTAGAGTGTAAGCTCCTCTGTACAGACTGATGTGACTGTGGGGGGAGGGGACATTAGAGTGTAAGCTCCTCTGTACAGAGACTGATGTGACTGTGGGGGAGGGGACATTAGAGTGTAAGCTCCTCTGTACAGACTGATGTGACTGTGGGGGGGAGGGGACATTAGAGTGTAAGCTCCTCTGTACAGAGACTGATCTGACTGTGGGGGAGGGGACATTAGAGTGTAAGCTCCTCTGTACAGAGACTGATGTGACTGTGGGGGAGGGGACATTAGAGTGTAAGCTCCTCTGTACAGACTGATGTGACTGTGGGGGGGAGGGGACATTAGAGTGTAAGCTCCTCTGTACAGAGACTGATGTGACTGTGGGGGAGGGGACATTAGAGTGTAAGCTCCTCTGTACAGAGACTGATGTGATGTGGGGGGGAGGGGACATTAGAGTGTAAGCTCCTCTGTACAGACTGATGTGACTGTGGTGGGAGGGGACATTAGAGTGTAAGCTCCTCTGTACAGACTGATGTGACTGTGGGGGGAGGGGACATTAGAGTGTAAGCTCCTCTGTACAGAGACTGATGTGACTGTGGGGGAGGGGACATTAGAGTGTAAGCTCCTCTGTACAGACTGATGTGACTGTGGGGGGGAGGGGACATTAGAGTGTAAGCTCCTCTGTACAGAGACTGATGTGACTGTGGGGGAGGGGACATTAGAGTGTAAGCTCCTCTGTACAGAGACTGATGTGACTGTGGGGGGAGGGGACATTAGAGTGTAAGCTCCTCTGTACAGAGACTGATGTGACTGTGGGGGGAGGGGACATTAGAGTGTAAGCTCCTCTGTACAGAGACTGATCTGACTGTGGGGGGAGGGGACATTAGAGTGTAAGCTCCTCTGTACAGAGACTGATGTGACTGTGGGGGGGAGGGGACATTAGAGTGTAAGCTCCTCTGTACAGAGACTGTTGTGACTGTGGGGGGAGGGGACATTAGAGTGTAAGCTCCTCTGTACAGAGACTGATCTGACTGTGGGGGGAGGGGACATTAGAGTGTAAGCTCCTCTGTACAGACTGATGTGATGTGTGGGGGGAGGGGACATTAGAGTGTAAGCTCCTCTGTACAGAGACTGATGTGACTGTGGGGGGAGGGGACATTAGAGTGTAAGCTCCTCTGTACAGAGACTGATGTGACTGTGGGGGAGGGGACATTAGAGTGTAAGCTCCTCTGTACAGAGACTGATGTGACTGTGGGGGGGGAGGGGACATTAGAGTGTAAGCTCCTCTGTACAGACTGATGTGACTGTGGTGGGAGGGGACATTAGAGTGTAAGCTCCTCTGTACAGACTGATGTGACTGTGGGGGGAGGGGACATTAGAGTGTAAGCTCCTCTGTACAGAGACTGATGTGACTGTGGGGGAGGGGACATTAGAGTGTAAGCTCCTCTGTACAGACTGATGTGACTGTGGGGGGGAGGGGACATTAGAGTGTAAGCTCCTCTGTACAGAGACTGATCTGACTGTGGGGGAGGGGACATTAGAGTGTAAGCTCCTCTGTACAGAGACTGATGTGACTGTGGGGGAGGGGACATTAGAGTGTAAGCTCCTCTGTACAGACTGATGTGACTGTGGGGGGGAGGGGACATTAGAGTGTAAGCTCCTCTGTACAGAGACTGATGTGACTGTGGGGGAGGGGACATTAGAGTGTAAGCTCCTCTGTACAGAGACTGATGTGATGTGGGGGGGAGGGGACATTAGAGTGTAAGCTCCTCTGTACAGACTGATGTGACTGTGGTGGGAGGGGACATTAGAGTGTAAGCTCCTCTGTACAGACTGATGTGACTGTGGGGGGAGGGGACATTAGAGTGTAAGCTCCTCTGTACAGAGACTGATGTGACTGTGGGGGAGGGGACATTAGAGTGTAAGCTCCTCTGTACAGACTGATGTGACTGTGGGGGGGAGGGGACATTAGAGTGTAAGCTCCTCTGTACAGAGACTGATGTGACTGTGGGGGAGGGGACATTAGAGTGTAAGCTCCTCTGTACAGAGACTGATGTGACTGTGGGGGAGGGGACATTAGAGTGTAAGCTCCTCTGTACAGAGACTGATGTGACTGTGGGGGGGGAGGGGACATTAGAGTGTAAGCTCCTCTGTACAGACTGATGTGACTGTGGTGGGAGGGGACATTAGAGTGTAAGCTCCTCTGTACAGACTGATGTGACTGTGGGGGGAGGGGACATTAGAGTGTAAGCTCCTCTGTACAGAGACTGATGTGACTGTGGGGGAGGGGACATTAGAGTGTAAGCTCCTCTGTACAGACTGATGTGACTGTGGGGGGGAGGGGACATTAGAGTGTAAGCTCCTCTGTACAGAGACTGATCTGACTGTGGGGGAGGGGACATTAGAGTGTAAGCTCCTCTGTACAGAGACTGATGTGACTGTGGGGGAGGGGACATTAGAGTGTAAGCTCCTCTGTACAGACTGATGTGACTGTGGGGGGGAGGGGACATTAGAGTGTAAGCTCCTCTGTACAGAGACTGATGTGACTGTGGGGGAGGGGACATTAGAGTGTAAGCTCCTCTGTACAGAGACTGATGTGATGTGGGGGGAGGGGACATTAGAGTGTAAGCTCCTCTGTACAGACTGATGTGACTGTGGTGGGAGGGGACATTAGAGTGTAAGCTCCTCTGTACAGACTGATGTGACTGTGGGGGGAGGGGACATTAGAGTGTAAGCTCCTCTGTACAGAGACTGATGTGACTGTGGGGGAGGGGACATTAGAGTGTAAGCTCCTCTGTACAGACTGATGTGACTGTGGGGGGGAGGGGACATTAGAGTGTAAGCTCCTCTGTGGAAGTCTCTCTGACAGAGACTGATGTGACTGTGGGGGAGGGGACATTAGAGTGTAAGCTCCTCTGTACAGAGACTGATGTGACTGTGGGGGGAGGGGACATTAGAGTGTAAAGGGCTCCTCTGTACAGACTTGACGTGACTGTGGTGGGGGAGGGGGGACATTAAGAGACTGATGTGACTGTGGGGGAGGGGACATTAGAGTGTAAGCCCTCTGATACAGAGACTGATTTGATGTGGGGGGGAGGGGACATTAGAGTGTAAGCTCCTCTGTACAGAGACTGATGTGACTGTGGGGGGAGGGGACATTAGAGTGTAAGCTCCTCTGTACAGAGACTGATGTGATTGGCTCAGTGTACAGCACTATGGTATATGTCGGCTCTATAGAATGATTAGAGATAAGATCGGAGCCCGCTGTAACGTCTCTGTAATAAGATATAAATCTATATGCTCCCCCACTCTGCCATGGCAGCCCTCCTCTCCCCTCACATTATTGATTATTGATCACTTATAATCTGTATTTTTGATCATTTCCTTCATATGTCCTCCTCCCCCATCCTCTCCCCTCCTCACCTCTTAACAGAGTTCCTCTTCCTGTCTCTTCTCTAAACACTAGAGGACCAACCAGCTTTAGCTGAGGCTCCGGTGTTCCGTCAGATTAGGCGACCCGTCAGAATGTGTAACTGAAGCGATGCTCTGTCACGGCCATCTTGGTACACCCAACACTCGTCCACAGTAAGCCTGCAGTCTGAAGTCGCCAAGCTGTCATATTTGTACACCCACAGGAGTCTTGCATTTCACAAATAATTGTACCACTAAACTCATCTTATATAGAAAAATACAGTATTTAGAAAACCGTCTGACTTGTTTTGACGTTGAATTTTAAAAGCGGCGGCAAAGCCTGCCGATCTCACAGGTTCGGTACTCTGACAGAAGACCGCTGCTTTTAAAAATTCAACATCAAAACAGTGTCATGGACTTACAAATCCTGTATTTCACGATATAAGCTGGTAAAAATAAGTGTGAAATGCAAGACTCCGGTGAGTGTACAAATATGTCCACTTGCCGCCTTCTCACTGTATCCTTACTGCAGCCGAGTGCGGGGGTGTACCAAGATGGCCGTGACAGAACATCACTTCCCTTACAAATTCTGACCGGTCGCCTAATCTGACGAAACACACACACACACACACACACACACACACACACACGGCTGGTCCACCATTATTCACTGCGTAGGACACACAGGAAGTCCTCCAGCAGACACTAGAGGTCCCACTGCTCTGTGATGGGGCTCCGGCCGGGGGCGGCCATTTTTCTGTAGGTCCCGTAATATTATATCAGTGTATATAGTACATCAGGGCATCATAGAATATCATCCTGAGAGTAATATTAGTATTATATGTCATTTTAATACATTAATGAAAATGAATTAACTATTTAATAAAATTTGTAAATAATATAATATGCATGAAAATGTATTGTTATGTAATACTAATAAAGGAGAACTCTGGGGCAGATAATAAACATATAAATAAATGCAGGTGCGGCGCGAACTTTGCGGTTTGCAAACTTTTGGCCGCGTTCGCGGTTCGCGTTCGCGAAACGTCCCTTCGGAAGTTCGTCCATCACTACTCATCTGTACAAAAAGAGAAACCAAAGCACACGTGGGTACAGAAAGGAGGCGAAATCTCTGGATTGAAGATGAATATTGCAGCATATTGAAGCTGGGTTTGTTATTTTATATGTAATGGGCTATTCATTTTTATCTGAT